>NC_143264.1:52254563-52556486 GCF_984573655.1 Nuphar pumila | reverse complement strand
CCTATGGGAAAATTCAAAGACCAATTCTGCAAATTTCATCGAACAATGGGGCACAACACTGAGAATTGCTTCGTTCTGAAGAACATTGTTCAGGACCTTATTGATAAAAATCTTCTGGTAGAAGGTGCGGAAGATGAAAATATAGATATTCTAAAAGAGCCATTTCCTCGTCATTCTACAGTAGTCATCACCGAACAGTCGTTTCAACCACAGGAGCATATCAGGCCATGCTCTGAAAATGATATGCAAGCTCAGCATCGGGTCCTGGTATTGCAACAGGCTCAGTCCAAGGCCTAGAAGATGGACCTTATTTCAGCTTTCGGCAAATTGAAAGTATCTGACAAGCCCGTTGGGGTATCTCCCGAGGTAGCCAGAAGTATGCCATGGCTCCCTAAGCATCTCATTAAATCCGTCCCAAAGAAAAGTGAGACATCAACTCTAAAGCCTATTACAGCATTATCCAATGTCTCAATTTTGGACTTAACCCAAGCTTCCGCTAAACATCAGCAAGTATTAAATAATCTGTTGCAGAAAATCAAAGTGAAACCAAGCATAACTCCGAAAGACATGGCCCACATAGTCAATCAGGCCATGACTAATGCTCCAGTTACTTTCTCCGATGAGGATCTCCCTAAACCTCATGTATTTCACAACAATGCCTTGTATGTTGTGGTTCGAACCAGAGGGATGACAGTTCCTCATGTGCTGATCGATGGAGGCAGCAGCCTCAATATATGTCCGGAAATGACCGCCAAAGCTTTGGGCATTAAAGAAGAAGAATACATTCCAGATCCAATCACCATTTATGGGTTCGACAATCATGGCCAAACAGCGAAAGGAAAAATCTTCCTAGAGATCTTCATTGACTACTCGGTCCATTCAATTCTCTTTCACGTGGTCAATGTGCCACCCACTTATAATCTGCTTCTCGGGAGACCATGGATCCACAACACAAACGCAGTACCATCTACTCTGCATCAATGCATCAAGTGGTCAAAAGGTGGTATGATCACGACAGTCTTAGGCGAAGATCCGGAGCAGAGGCTAGCACAGCCCATGGTTCCCAGACCCTCTTTCACTACTGATATCCCTAGCATTAGGGGTATCGAAGAGGTCAGCTTTGAAGAGAATTCGGGAATAATACAGATGACAGAGCAACCCGAGCATACGGTGGCTACGACCCGATGGGAAGGTCCACAGTTCTTCAAGATTGGAGGACGAATTGATTACAGCACACTTAAGGGTCATCCTCTATTCTCCCAATTTATGAAGGCTAAAAAGGGATTTGATTTACTAGTGAAGCACGGCTACCAGCCTTTCCAAGGCTTAGGCAAAAATGAAGATGGTCGTCTTGAACCAGTGATTCCTCAGCATTGCTCTAAAAGGACCGGATTGGGCTTTAATGGCCGAAGATCTCAGAAAGGGACTGTTTTCATTAAGGGAACGTATTAGAAGAATTTATTTGTCTTTCCTTTTCTATTCTTTTGTCGGGATGATATCCCATTTCATTCTCATCATTGTCATTTTGATTAATTCTATCTTTCAATAAAGTTGCTAGTTTCCTTTGTCTATCTTGGTGCCATTTGTCTCTTTACTCCTCAATATTAAATCTTCACAAAATTGAAATCATTTTGCTCTTTTATCTTTCCAATTATTTTCAATAAAAGCAATTTATTTCATGATGAGCAATTTCCCTAAATCAATTTATCCTCCAATTTTCAGAATGTCTTCCCGATCTATCAAGAAGCTCGTCTTTAATCCAAAAGCCTGTTCAAAATCATCAATAATTCATCAGGTCAGAATAAGAACAGAATGTAGTCAGACTGCAAAGCAGTCAGAAGAATCCGCAGAGTTCGATTCAGCTCTTCAAGAACTGCCAGAATTTGCATCGGTTCAGAAGCAAGATGAGCCATCATCCTTAGTTCAAGATCCGACTGAGGATATCAATATCGGATCAGAAGACGATCCTAGAATTCTCAAGATTGGCAGTGGTTTGAGTCCAGGAGAGAAAGAAAGGCTCACTAATTTCCTCAAGCAGCATGAAGAAGTATTCGCATGGACTTATGAGGATATGCCAGGTTTATATCCGAAATTGGTGGAGCATCGCCTCGTTCTGAAGCCTGAGGCGAAACCAGTCAAGCAGAAGTTGAGAAAAATGGATCCTCGAATCGAGCAACAGGTCAAGGAAGGACTTGAGGATCTGCTTAAAGCAGGATTCATTCAAGCAATTGATTACCCGGATTGGTTGGCGAATATCGTAGCAGTTCCTAAGAAGAATGGTAAAGTGCGAATCTGTATCGACTTCCGTGATCTCAATAAAGTCACCCCGAAGGATGACTATCCGCTCCCAAACATTGATCTCCTAGTCGATAGCACAGTCGAACATGCTATGTTCTCCTTTATGGACGGATACTCCGGATATAATCAAATCAAGTTGGCCGCTCGTGACCAATCCAAAACATCCTTTACCACGCCATGGGGCACTTTCTGTTACACGGTTATGCCTTTTGGGCTTAAGAATGCTGGAGCCACTTATCAACGCGCTATGGCCGTTATTTTCCATGATCAGATGCACAAGACTATGGATGCATATGTCGATGATATTCTGGTGAAATCCAAAGAAGAGGAATATCACATCGAAGCTCTTAATCAAGTTTTCAAGTGACTCATTCTTTACAAGCTAAGACTCAATCCACAAAAATGTGTCTTTGGAGTCGAATCAGGCAAGTTGCTAGGCTTCTTGGTCAGCAAGAAGGGGATAGAAATGGATCCCGCTAAGGCCAAAGCTATCATTGGCATGCCGCCCCTGACTAATCTCAAAGAATTGCGTAGCCTTCAAGGACGCATGCAATCAATTCGGCGATTCATTTCTAATTTGGCCATGAGATGTGAGCCTTTCAATCATTTGCTCAGAAAAAGAGTGAGGTTCGAATGGGGACCAGAGTGTCAGCAGTCGTTCGAACGCATCAAGAAATATCTTCTCAATCCTTCTGTTTTAAAGCCGCCAGAATTAGGGAAACCCCTATTGCTATACATTTCAGTTAATCAAATTGCTTGCGGCGGATTCTTCGCGCAATACGAAGAAGGCAGCTTGATAGAATATGCCATTTACTATGTGAGCAAGACCTTTATTGATTACGAGAAGAAATACTCTCAGATAGAGAAGACGTGTTTAGCTCTGGTATGGATGTGTCAGAAATTGAGACATTATCTATTGGCGTCTGAAGTCAAGATTCTATCTAAATTAAATCCTCTCAAGTACATTCTTGAACAACCATTCCTCAGCGGACGAATCGCCAAATGGCAAGTCCTATTAATGCAATACGACTTGGAATATGTCTCTCAGCAATCTATCAAAGGCCAAGCAATTGCAGACCAATTAGCAGATTTTCCTCTAGCAGAGGATGTTAAAGCTGAGGATGATTTCCCCGATAAAGCGGATCTGCAATATTCAACAATCCCCAATTTGGAATTTATTCTTCGACGGTTCCAAGAATATGGCAGGCATAGGAATCAGAATTCTGCTAATCACACCAGAGAAAGAGATGATTCCCTTTTCTCTCAAACTGGATTTTCAGTGCACTCACAATATGGCCGAGTATGAAGCTTTGATACAAGGTCTGAAAATTCTACAGGACTTCAATGTCAAAAGATGCTTATGGCGACTCCTTGCTCGTCGTCAATCAAGTCCTAGCCGAATGGCAAGTAAAAAATCAGAAATTACTTCCTTACCAGAAGATTGTCTCAGCTCTTGCCAACAAATTCGAAGAATTCCAACTTTTTCATATCAAGAGAGATTCCAATCAAGTTGCAGACAGTTTACCTAATCTGGGATCCATCATGTCTTTCAGGAGTGGAGAATCTTGTCGCTCATTTGAAATTGGCAGACTTGATCAACCCGCTTTCGTCCCAGTAGAGCAGGTAAACCAGGCTGAGCAAAAGAAGAAGCCTTGGAATCATGATATCAAGAATTTCATTAAAACTGGCGAATTTCCTCCAGAATTATCAAAGAGAGAGCAGCGAGCAATTCAACGCATGTCTGCTTGATATTTTATTCTTGCCGACGTCCTTTATTGTCGTGGATTCAGTTCTGAGTATTCCAGATGTTTGGATGAAGAAGAAGCCAAAGAAGTTGTGCAAGAAGCACATGAAGGCATTTGCGGTGGTCATGTTGGCTATCAGACTCTCGTCAAACAAATCATCTGAGCAGGATATTATTGGAGAACTATGCAACAAGATTGCTATCGTTTTGTAAAGAAGTGCGTTCAATGTCAAATGCATGTGCCTTCCATTCATGCGCCAGCGACATACTTGCAATATGTCGTCTCGCCATGGCCATTTTCCATGTGGGCTTTCGATGTTGTAGGCCCCATCACTCCTTCAGCCTCCAATGGTCATAAATATTTTCTTGCCGCAACAGAATATTTTACTAAATGGGTAGAAGCAGTCACTCTACGCACAGTAGAAGGTCGACACGTGGTTTCTTTCATCCATAAGAATATCCTTTGCCGTTTCGGTATACCACATGATATTGTGTCGGATAATGGCAGTCATTTCAAGAATGAGAGAATGAGGACATTCTGCTCAAAATTCAGAATTCATCATCATTTTTCCGCTCCTTATTATCCTCAAGGGAATGGTCAGGCAGAGGCCACCAACAAGATTCTGATTCGAATCCTGGAGCGAATTTTAGAAACGGGCCGTGACTGGCATGAAAAGATTCATGATGCATTATGGGCATACAGAACCACCATTCGAACTCCAACGAATGCTACTCCGTCAGAACTTGTCTACGGAACTGATGTAGTACTGCCTCTACATGTTCAGAAACCTGCTCTGAAATTTGCATCACTTCTAGAATTACCTCTTGATCAGTATCAACAACAACGACTGGTACAGCTTGATTTGCTCGATGAAAGAAGGCTCAGAGCATGCTCAATCCTATCGCCAGAGGATAGCCCGACAATATGCAAAATCTGTCATTGAGAGAAAATTTCGGGTCAATGATCTAGTGCTCAGATCAACAACTTATCTCAGGCACCGCCCGGGTGGCAAATGGTCGCCAAGTTGGGAAGGTCCTTATGTTGTCAAAGAGGCACTACCTCGCAATTCATATCGGCTCATCAATGCTGATGGAATAGAATTACCAGATCCCATCAATGCTCGACATTTGAAAAAATTCTATACTTGAACAATTTCCTATTCTTTGTAATTCTTCCAAATTTTCTTTAATAATGATCAAAATTCTTTTTCCCAGTTACACTGGGGCATTTTAAAATTTTGTTTTTATCTACAAATATCCTGTATGCAGGCAGGATAAACAAATCTCTCATTTCACGCACTTGTGCATTCATGTGCATCAATTTGCATTCATTTGCATTCAATCGCATTAATAACGATCTGGTCAGTATTGAGATTTCAACTATCAATCCCATCACAATTCCTAACGATTCAAGATTGAAAGACAATCACCAGAACCGAACCAAAATCCAGTATCCAAACTGGTACATTTTTAAATCGGTATGCATACCGGTATCCTTTCAAAATCGAGCACTCGTGTTAGTGTTCCACTGAATGGTCATGTCAGTCGACCTCTTGAGTTCAGTCTTCGTGCTGATCACTCATCAAATTCCCAATTTCTAATTTTCAATTTCCAAATATCAATTTCCAAATTCCAAAATTCCAAAATTCTAATTTCCAATTTCCAATTTCCAATTTCCAAATATCAATTTCCAAATTCCAAAATTCTAATTTCCAATTTCCAAATATCAATTTCCAAATTCCAAAATTCTAATTTCCAATTTCCAAATATCAATCTCCAAAATTCCCAATTTCTAATTCCCAATTTCTAATTTCCAATTTCCGAATATCAAATTCCAAACTTCCAATTTCTAATTTCAAATATCAAAATTCCAATTTCAAAATTTCAAAATTCAAAATTCCAAATTTCGACCTTTTGGTCACCCAATACCCAATTCCAAAAAAATTTCTCTTGCGAGAGACCCTTTTTATAGGGAGAGTTCGAGGGAGCTCGCTCTTTTCGCATGCTATCCAATTCGTTCATTTAGCCCCTTTTTAGGGAGAGTTTGAAGGGACTCGTGCCTTTGTGAACCGTTTGCAAAACAAAATTCCAATTTCATACAAGGAACCCTTAGGTCAGGGAGAGCTTCGACGGAAGTTCGTTTTCCTTGTAACCATAATTTCAGACTAGGACATTTCATCATGAAAGACCCTCTTTTCAGGGAGAGTGTGATGAACTCGTTCCTTCATGACCAATTTACCAACCTCACCAATTCTGGCCCCCTTTCCATAAGAGAAGCCTAATATTAGGAAGTTTTGACGAAAGCTTAATTTCTCTTCGAAAGTTCGTTTTGCAAACACCTCCTCTTCAGGGAAGAGAGGAGTAATTCCCAAATTCCAATTTCTGAATCTTCTCCTTTGGGGAAAGGAGAAGAGAATTTTTGTCATGGATGTGTTGCGTTGTGCTTCAAATGCTCGCTTTCACAAAGGATTTCAAGAAAATTTTTGCCAATTTGTCATTAAATATTTGTTGATTTCAAAAATCTTTATTGCACAAAATTATTACTTCAGAATACCTCCACTATTACTTCCGAAAGGGCAATGCTTTCACGAAAAAGGATTCAAAGTTCAAAATCTTTTTATTGGCCAACCAAAAGGATGAAGAATAAATACGCGATATGGCCAGCAAAGAGAATTTAATGTTGTTGCAAAGCCATGAGTGATTGATATTGATCGCAGTCAATGGCACATTTTTAAAGACCATTCTTGAAAAATAAAGCAGTCGAAATATCCTCGGTGATACAGAAAAATCCACTCAATCTCCATATCTCCTCAATCACCTAAGCTGCAATTAAATATCTGCAAAAGGGATCTCTCAATTGTCGTCAAGATGAAGGCGAATTAAGCGAGTCGACCCCCGGGGCCAAAGAAGATTTGGATCATCTCCAAGATGACGGAGTTTGTGACGGATCCTTCCAGGGAAAGTTCAGATCACCGTCGAGATGAAGGCGAGTGTGATGAGCCTACCGACAAACCCTAAAAGATATTTGATTCCATCTATCATCAAGAGATTCTCAACCAATGAGCCAATAACTATCAAGATAATCCCTGAGAGAAAAGAAGGATCGGAACATCTCTAAGATGAAGGAGTTTGTGACGTACCCTTCCCAAGAAAAAAAGAGAGAAAAGTCAGGACATCTCCAAAATGAAGGATGATGTAATTCCCGAAAAATCCAAGAGAGCTCCAATCTGCTAAAAAGAGAGTGCAGAAAGATCATCATGAGAAAAGAATCCCAGGATATCAGACTGCCAAATCTATCAAGAATCTTCTTTAATTTTGTGAAATTCTTTTATCAATATTCTTTCAACAATAGCTCTCGCAATATCAAGAATACTTTCTTTTTCGTCCATATCAAGGGAATTGATAGCTTCCTTGAAAGAAAGTCAATCGCAAGCAATTTGAATTCAAATCTTGATTCTACGGAGTTAAGCCCAGTCGGAGGTAATACTTCAGGTAGAAAAGAGGGAATACTTTCAAAACAATGTGCATCATTTTCAATTATTTTGAATCAACAACAATTTTCAACATTTTGACAATATTTTCTAGCTATCTTGGCATGAAACGAGAGCTTGAGGTTCATCTTTGGCGCATCCTGACACCATCCCTTTTTAGGACTTGATTACGGGAGTTTTCAAGATTCCTTCCCTTCTTTGGTATAATCTGAGCGCACGGGCTCTCAGATTCGCACACTTCCCTGTGTCCCCACTGTCCCACCATAGACAGTCCAATTTTGGCTTGAGGTTAAGCCACCAATTCCAGTAAAAGGCAATTTCAAAAGTTAATTAGTCTCAGCAATGAGGCGCCCAAAATCAAATCCCTTTTTAAACTTTAGGGACCCCAATTTCCTTCCTTTTGCAAAAACCGTATCGGATTCATTGTGCGGAAATCCGAAGGTTCCATCACGGTCTCTTCTTTCGAGGATTCCGTCCATTTTCTGCCCAATCAGGTCAAGGGTACAAACCTGAGCCTCACTTTGATGAGGTATTTCATTTCCCGATCAGGTTAAGGGTCAAACCTGAGCTTCGTTTCTACACAAGGTATTTTCCGTCCCATCCAGGTTAAGGGCAAAACCTGAATCTCACTTCTTTTGAAATAAAATTTTCTCCTTATTCTCCATTTCATATCTACCATCATCATTTGAACTAATTCTTTCGTACCCAGTCAGATTCATCTAACTGGGGCATTTTTATAATCCAAATTTGGTGTGTTTTCTTTGCCACTAAGCTCGGCTTCTAACCGGCTTAGCAACAAAGAGGGGCATCTGTAAACACCCCAAATTTTCACCCTCATTCAGTGTTTGTCCATTTCATAGGTCATCACAGATTATTGCATTTCATTTTCGAGATCCAGCACTCCTATTTCAAAACATTCAATCCAGATTTGAATTTTAAAGCTTTTATTTCAAAATCAATTTCAAAACCTGAGTTTTTATTCAATACTCTGTCATTTTCCAACCCCAGGACTTTATATTTCGAAATATTTTCTCAAGGAAACAATCTGGATTCATTTCAAATTCAAATTTTAATCGATTTCAATTCACAGATGACACCCATTGAGGTGGTGTCGCTTCTGAATTCCTCTATTCATCAAATTTCTCAAAGTTTTGAAAGTTTCAGTCCGATCAGGACTCTGTCCCAGAGTCCTAATCCGGTCAGGAGTCTGTTTTGAAGTCTGTTTTACTTCCATTTTCAATCTTTTCCGTTTGTTTTCGAAATTTAGGTCATTTTACAGAGTCCAGTTAGTTCAGAACTCTATTTTAGAGTTCGGTCGAGTTAGAAGTCTAACTCTCACTGTGTTTTCTGACTTATTTCATCATTTCTTGATAAAATCTTTCAAAAATTTTTACATTTGAATTCTAAAATTTAAAATCTCAGAGTCCTAAGAGTTCAGGACTCTAACTCGGAGTTCCAGTTCGCTTGAGACCCTATTTTCAGAAATCTTGAAGTTCAAATATCGATTTTAACCCCTTTTCAAAGCCATTTTCAGTGTTTATTTCAAAATTTCCAAAACTCGATGTGGGCCCACTCAGTTGGCACCATATCCAGAGGAATTCTAACTCAGTTAGAACCTTATGCCATTTCAAAAATTCTAGTTTTAAGATTGCTTTTGAAAAATCCTTTTAAAAACTCCTTCAATCTCAAGTTTTAAAATCGCTTTTTGAAAAAAACTCAAGTAGGGCCCACTCGGGGTGGTGCCATATTCGAGTCAGTCAGGGCTAGACTAGGATTAGTTGATGTCTTGGTTAGTGTTAGAGGTTTAGAAGAGTCAAAACCATTTTGAAAAACTCATTTTTGAAAGTTAGTTTTTAAAACTAGTGTTTTTAAAGGTTTTTAAAGGTGTTTTAAAAGCCAAATGTAGAAAATGCCAAGTGGCATTACATTTGGGGATTTTTTAAGAAAGTCTAGGGGTTAATTAGGCACTAGTTTAGATAATTTAGGCTAGGGGTAGTTAGGTCTTTCCACCCAAAAATCGCCCCTCCTTAGAAGAGTCCAATTTTTTTAAAACATTTGAATTTTAACCTATTTTTTTTTTTAAATAGAAGGCCATAGGGGGTCGACTTTTCCAACTGGCTCTCCTTGGGATTCTTGGAGCTTCTCTCTCCTCTCCAGCCCTTCCTCCATTGCATCCACCTCAAGGTAATTATTTTGTTTAATTTTTAGCTTTTATTTCATGTTTTTAATAGTTTTAAATCAATTTTAGCCATTAATACCTCCTATTTCATGGATTCAACCATGGTTTCACCTCAAGAACCATCAAGAATCAGCAAGAACGATCCAGGAAGGTGATCTAACCCTGTTTTGGGTGATTTACAGGGATTTTAATCCATTAGAATTAATTTTAATATGATTCTTTACATTATTAACCAGTAAAATATATGATTTACCCTTTTAATGGGTTAAATCTATGTTTTAAAGGTGATATCAAATTCCAGCCATTGATTCCCTATTTTTTTTTTTTTTCATGGTTTATTCATGTTTGTTTTACGTTCTATAGCATAGAAATAATTTTTATTTACTGTTTTATGGTTTATTTTATTGATTTACATTAGTTAATGCATGGTTTTCCAAGTTTCTTAAATTTCTGTGTGTTTTAGGTTTAGAATAGTAAAGATAATGTTATTTCGGATTGAAGTACTCATTTTTTATTTCTGACTTTTTTATATGTGATGCACGCATGAGTTATTGAGTTACTGTAGAAAAATCAGAGGTTTTGGATCTCTGGAACCCTGTCAAAAAAATCAGACATCAAATCGGGTTTTTAAAGCTTTAAAATCGTGGTTAAAATCAAGAAGGTAACTTGCTGTTATGATATTTCTCTCATCTTATATTCGATTTTAGATCTGTAAAGTGCTATGGATTTACATTGAGTAGATCTGTCTGCTGTGAAATTTTCGGATATTTTAATCACTGTTTAGTATTTTTCCCCCTTCAGAGAATCTGTTTTTAAATTTAAAACTCATTAGGGTTTACCAAAACCCTAATCAGACTTGTGTTAGTCATAAATCCCAAACCACAGATCCGATTCATGATCTGTAAAAAGTGAGTATTTTTATTTTTATGTCTACTATTTACTATTAAAATTTCAGAGAAGTTTGTTTAGGATTGCTATTTATGTTTGTATTTTCAATCTGAAACAGCTGTTTTAATCCCTGTTAAAAGTGATATATTTTAGCTCAGATTGCCGGAAGGGTTTCTCCCTAACCAGAGATGATTTTTCTGATCTGTAAATTGGGAAATTTTTGTTCTTCTTTTTAGTTAGTCTTTGTAAAATTTCATAAATTTTCATGGAGATTTGACCCCTGGTTCGGGTCTTGGATTGAAACTTGTTGATAAATTAGGTCAAAAATAGCATATTTTTAGGGTTTGATGTAATTTTCAGATTAATTCAATGTCAAAAAAATAATTTTATAATTCCAATCCGACATTAGGGTTATAAAAAGTGCAGGTACCGAATTCGATGAATTTTGGAATCCGATTGATGGCTGAATTAATAAAATTGCAAAACAGGGTACCCGAAGAATTCCAAAAACACTGTTAAAATCATATTTTTTGTGATATTATTGGGTTTTCGTGTATAAGCATATATTTTTAAGATTTAATCATATTCATAATCATATTAGGATACTTTAGGTTAAATTTGATGTTCATTTGACTTCATTTAGAGCATAAAACCTAAGTTTTATCCAAAATCTATTTCAGAAAACACTGATTTCAAGGCCATAGTCTTGCTATCGGGGGCAATTTGGTCATTTGACCTCAATTTCAAAATCCCTAACCCTAATTTTCATATTTTTAATCATGTCACATCATATTTGGTTTGATTTATTTTCATTTGAACTTCAAAACTTGCATTCTACCAAATATCTTTCTAAAAACTCTAATTTCAAGGCCATAGTCTTGTTATTAGGGGTATTTTGGTCATTTTGACCCCAATTTCGAAATTTCATATTTTATCTTTATTATTTCTTCATATTTTATCATTTTTATTTAAGGGAATCATGGCAAAAAGGCTTATATCTAGCAAAATCCAATAATTTCTAGATATTGCTGGATAAATCTAGAAAAGCCAACATATCATCACTAACAAAGTTTTCTAGTTTTGCAGGTACATTTAAGACTTTATTTTTCATGTATTTAAATTTCAATAGTGATGTAAACTAAATTAAACTTTAGAATAAGAATTTACATTTACTGCTTAGCTTAGGCAGCATTGCATATAGTTTATTTTTTTAAATAATGTTAATGTGTGATGGATGATGATTCATGCATATTCAAACTCACTATGGTCTACACGAATGGCACATGCACTAGCTTTTATGAAGTTTATAAACTTGGTGGAATTCGTATTTATGGCCATAGTCAGAATATGAAGGATATCTAGATTTATGATCTTCACATTAGCCACATTCAGCCTAGACTCTTAGGCTAATTTCAAAATGCACTGCATTTCTCAAAAATACAAAGAGTTTTTCCCAATTCCTCAAAATCATATTCATTCATTTCATGAATTTTCCAATTCCAATTCAAATTCCAAGTCAAAGGAATCAAATTCTTCAAAATCCTCTAAGTCTTATTCAAAAATCGATTTTCTCAAAATATGGATTTGCCAATGATATCTCAAGTATTTCCCAAGTTCCAAATTCGATTTTCTAAGTTAGATTTTCAATTTCAAAGTTTGAAATCAAAGAAATCGAGTTTTTCAAAGTTATTTCACATTTCTCAAAATCGATTTTCACAAAATCCTTATATTTCTTCAGAAATCGATTTTCATTTTCTCAAATACAGCATCTCAAAAATAATTTACAATTTTCAAAGAGTTTATTTTCCAAGAATCTTCCAAATATTTTTCAATCTTTGAAGCAAACATCATGTTTTCAAATGTGCATTTTCAGAAAATTCATAGCACATGCCTGATTCTTTGTGCATTTAGAAATTAGAATATGATTTAGACAAGTTGAATAGAGCAGAGCAGTAGATTGATCCTTGGTTCGATTACCCCTGTTAAAGGTGGCAGGAACGGTCGAACCTTGTACCGACAGGCGAGTCCCATTCTACGGAATTTTCCCGCATTTTAAAACGGAGGCGAGTTATTTTCAAAAACTATTTCAAAGGTCAGTTTGATTTGCAAAAGTAAAATTTTGCGATGATAACAATATTGGAGGTGTAGCTGACGCAATTCCCATGGGGAGTGATCTTCAGCTTGCTGCTTCACCAGCTGAGGGCCATGCTGTGTTAGCAATCAGCAGATAAGCTGCTCTCATTTGTTGCCCTTTTACACAGGATTGATATGCAGCTTTCGCACTTGAGGGACGATGGTTGGTCATCCCATGTGGATGCTCTTATGCTGAATTGTGATGGCACACAACATTGTGATGGATATAAAGGCCTTACTTATGCAGACCCCTCACATTAATCCTCTTTAGGAATTAAAACCAAGCATACATACAGGCAGAATTACCATTACTCAGGCTCACCTCTCAGATAGTTGTTCACGGGTGATTTGGTGTGACTATACTTGAAATTGGCAATTCTCTTGAACTGGCCTTGAACCACACATTGATCAACAAAGATATGATACCGATATTTTTTTTTTTGCCAACCAAAGGGCGAGGCGAACTCAGCGAATGACATAAAAGACAACAGAATTGGATCGTTGTCTAGTTAGCAGATGACTACTTAAAAGATTCATAGAACACTGTTCATTATGTGTAAATTCATTACTACTGACTACACAACCAATCTTAATGAAAAGACATTCTATAGTAAGAGTGAAAATTCCAAAGAATGGGGAAACCATTTGTGAACACCCCAAATTTTTCAAAATCTTTTAAATATTCCCCTTTTGCCCCTAAATTCATTTTTTGAGTAAACAAGTCATTTTAAATCTAAATTCTGGTTCATTTCTCGAGTTTTATTGAAACTAAATTCATTTTATATGTTTAAATTGATTTTGGATCTGGATCCATTGCCCAGATCCAAATCTGAATCTCCTTGTTCAAATTTTAAATTAAAATTATAGAAAATACCAAAAATAGCCTTTAAATAACTCGGATAGTCCATTCGACATCCGTTTGGATCCATCACATTGAATTTCTCGATTCGAGTGTCAAAACTCGAACATTTTCTCAAAACCTGGGTCAAAAACCTTTTTTCTGAAGAAATTTCCCCGAAATGGTTCAAAATTCTCAGAAAAATGCTTTTGTAAGTATTTCTCGGAAAAATACAAAAAAAAAAATGGAAAATGCAAAATAGAAACAAAAAAAAAATAGTTTTTGAAAAAAACCTCTTTTTGAAAACCATCATTTTGCAAAACAATCTCTTTTGAAAAACACCTTTTGAAAAAAATCGAGTTTCATGAAAATACCTTTTTTAGCAAAAATATATTAAAATCCCCCTCTTTGTAAAGTCCCGAAAATAAGAGGACCCCCTATGAAAATCTATCTCTTTAGGGTTTTTACAAAAATCCTTCGTAAGAGAGAGGGTTAGGGCGCCTCTCTCACCGAAACCCTTTCTTCTTCTCCACCTCTCCCAAACCCTCCATCACCGATCATCCATGAGCTTGTCCATAGCCACCACCCATCGCGCAACCATCCGCTCCTTTTCTCGACCACTAATCTGCAACAACTTCTCTTTCCTCCACCCATCAACAACCGAAGCCCTTCGAGATTCTTCTTCCTCTCCTTTAAGAACCAGCAGAGGCAAACCTTCAGAGGCCATCCGTCTCCTACCTCTCCACGGCATGCACCTTCTTTCTTTCTTCCCCTTTTTTATCGTCTTCACCCCTCCCCTTTTCCCTATTCTCTCCCTCTTTCTCCTTTGTTCTCCATCTTCTTCTCATTCCCCCTTTTTTTGATCGATTGGAGGAACCTCTGGCCCCAACGACGGTAATCAAAAGCTACTGAAGAAGCCTATCCTACATCCTTCAGAATCTCTATAGGATTACGGTAAGTTCCCTTTTTACCTCCCCTCATCTCTCAGAAGTTTTCCTCATTTTCTGGATTTTCTTACCCCATCAAAAGAACGTTTGGTGGAGCTGAGTTGTTCATGGCAACTTTGGTCAACTTCTGTGCGACATTAACGGAATAATCCCATTCTGACATTTTCATTCGTTTTCCTTTTCTTTCTATGTTCTATTGATAAATTCCTCTTTTTTTTTTCTTCGAATATGCATTTGTTTGATATTTTTTTCTCTGTCTATCTTTGGTCCTTCTTTTCATTCTGATTATGTTTTTATTTTTTTTTTTACCTATTAATGGTCGGATTCCTATTTATTTTGATTGCCTGAGGATTTCTCGGATGTCCATTCCCATTTTTGATAATCAGCGGATGTAGTTGGTCATGATGTACCTTGACCCCTCATTTCCACCTTGAATAGTTGGCCTTCATCTAGTGTATCAAAAAAAAAACCTTTTGTAGTGTTCCTTTTATTTGTTTTGTATGTTGAATTTGTTGTTGATAGTTTCGTCTTAACACTACATTCTAGGCTATAGTTAATACAGGTCGTCCTGTAAAATCTCATAACCACATCCTTCACGATGTCATTCTTGCATCTGCTACTTTTGGCATCAATCCTTTTAAGTTTTGACATTTTATATATATGCTCTGTTTCTGATGTCATAACTGTGTTTTTCCTCTTAATGATAAAATGATGATCCGATTCATTTGTTATTCCTCATAAAAAAAAAAGAAGAAACCTAAGCAATCATCGGGTTATAATCCTTGTATATTTGGCACAAACAACTTGTAACCAGTTTATACTAGGCCTAATCGGATGGGTCCCTCAAGAGCTAAATCATCTCTCTGATTTGTTTGGGGATCACTAACTGCTTCGATTTTCAGCATGAAGTTGAAGTGCTGTAATTTCCAATATAAAGTCTCCACAACGTTTGTTAGTACCTGTGCACGTCACCTGCACAAGGCACTTAATGGAATTCAAGTAGTTCAAATCGTTGTATGTTAGATCAAATAGTCCGGAGAGTCACATCTCACTGGAGTCGGGGAATTTGGTGAAGCCAAAAGTGTTCTTCTGTTCAGAACAACTAATTGATGGGCATGATTTTCAGGAACTTAACAAGCATCAATATATTTGAAAATGACTTTGAAGGAGAGCTTCCTGTAAGTATTGGAAACCTAAGCAACCTTCCTTTTGTTGGTGACAAACGTTGGCTTGAGTGGCTACGCTTCAGAGCAGCTAGGCAATTGTGAAATATCCATGAAGACTCACAATATCAGCATCCTGAGCCACTTGTCTCTATCGCGGAAGAAGCTCACCGACAACAACATTTCCTAGCAAGGTGGAGTCTCACAAATTTGATCTCAGCAGGAAATAACCTCTCTGGTGAAATTCCTGAATACCTTGGAAGTCACCCTTGGTCGCGCTGGAGCTCTCATAGAATGGATTTTGTGGCAAGCTGTCAGACGAATTCTGAGATACTGCAGGAGATAACCATCAGCAACCATATGCTTATAAGTAGCCTCTCTGCAAGCATTGCCGTTGGAGTTTTGTCTTGAAAAGTCATTGCTGGACGATAATCTCCTTGAAAGCTCTATTCAAAAGGAGACAGACGAACCGGAAAATTGCGCTGATCTTGCACTTTGTGGTAACCAGCCCAATTCAAGCTTCTAGATAACCGTCCTTCTGCAAATACTCTCTCTATTTTCAAACCCATTTTGCAGTCACGGTGGTTATCTGTAAGTTGTTGTTTTATTCTCATTTTCCTAGCTTTTGGTTAATAGTATCTTATAGCTTCAGGAGTTCTATTTTTAGTACATCCCCATCTTTGCATCTTACTGTTCAATGCTTGCTCTTTTACCCTTTTCATTTCATGTCTTATATTGGAATTCGGGTTTCTCACATTGATTATAAATCAGTATATTGATGCTCAACATTGGGTTTGTTGTGTTTTATAATTTCAAATCTCCATCATATGTGTTATGGTCTGGAATGAATCCTGACATTCTATTAGCTGCCTTTGAAATATGTTGATTTTACCTAATACCATCGTATGAAAGCATGGCTATTGAATATGGCTGACTTGCAAAAACATCATCATATAAAATCATTATTGATTGCAGCTTCAAGGGGGAACCTTTCTATTTGATGTAGTGTGTCTATGGAATTAGAATTGAATTCCTGTCTTACCCTATCATTGGCTTTTGTGGTGTCTTCATCAACATCTGCATAGATAAATCCACATCATCTTGCATTCCATTACATCATTTTTCTCTTGCACTGTCAGATGCACCCTCCTGTGCATCATGCTGCTGTACATGCCACCTTTATGGTTCAAAAGGCAAGAAAGATGGTTGTATTAAACTACTCAGCCTGATCTGTGCTAATAGCATGAGCCTGGGAAATTTATGAAGAAGCCACGTTCTGAAGCTTCTATTGGACCCAAAGCACTTTCAGCAAATCTTTTTTTAAGGTTGCTTTGAACCATATGGAAAATTTGTTCCACAATGTATGCATATGCCCATTTACAGGGCTCAATCCATCCGAATGATACCCAATGATAGGATCATTCATTATATGATCAGTATTGTTTGGGTCAAATTTTTTTTTAGCAAAAGGAGTAGACCAAAGTCTAGAGGTGTGTATACCTTTGATGTCAAAATTGGGTGGTCAGGTGTTAACGTTGATCAGTGTATGCCTAAGTAAAAAAAAAAAAACTCTTTCCTGTATCAGGTTTTCCTGCTAATCTAATTGTCTAGCTTCTTGAATATATCTAAATTACTGCATAATATCTGTAGGTTCTATCAGTCTTTTTGGTGAAATTATAGAACTTTCTCCTAGAGGAAGATTGCCTCACAGGTAAAGGGGTGAATGCTCAATATTATGTCCAGCACCTTCTATAGGACGAGTTGTTGTATGACCTTTTGCGATGGTACCAAATACATCAGTAGAGGGTTCAACATGATGTACATTACTGGGAGGCATTCTGACTTCAGTCAGTACCTGTTGCGTTGATTTGATAGACATGCCTTATGTTTTGC
This sequence comes from Nuphar pumila, assembly GCF_984573655.1. NCBI lineage: Eukaryota > Viridiplantae > Streptophyta > Magnoliopsida > Nymphaeales > Nymphaeaceae > Nuphar > Nuphar pumila. The sequence goes on along the minus strand of NC_143264.1, from coordinate 52,538,912 downwards.
CTATTCATCTGCTACAATGTTTTCACTATGTTTATGTTATAGTTTCCTTCCCATTTCCTGTATCCCACAGCATTACTGTATATGCCCTTTACACTGTGCACAACATTGCATCTTATTTATTTACCACTGCTATAGCTTCGACATTCACTACGGCATCCAACCTCATCCCTTTCACTTGCTTCATTACATGTTGACAGCATTGGTATATCATACAATCTGGATTCAGAGAGAGATTAATATCATCATCACTCTACTTATGTCTTGAGCTATTGTAAAATGCCTTGCTTATCTAACTCAATGTCAAATTTCTGACTCATTGTAAATTCTGATTTATCAAGCTAAAACCGAATGCTCGGCGCAAGTTTCTATTCATTAAAAATTCTGATTTACCAAGTTAAATCCAAGTACTTAGTTTCTGAATGACCTTTTCATACATAGTTTCTCATTTGATGTTCTGTATAAATATATATATATATATATATATGTCTATATCCACATGTATATACATATATATATATATATATATGTATATATATATGCATATATGCATATATATACATATATGTCTATGTATACTCCAATATTTTCCCAAGATATTGATATATATACATCTACCTATATATACAAATATGTACGTATGTATTTATATATATGTGCCATTTTCCATCATTTTCACCATACATATCTTTTCACTATTTGATCTCCATATGATATATGTAATTTTCCTTCTTTTTTCATTACTAATCTGGTTGTTTTGCAGGAAATATGTGGGAGATATCATTATTTGGGGGTTGTAAATTCAATTTTGGTACATTGTAATAGTTAGATCTTAATGAAAATTTACATTTCCTGTTTTTGATAGGATGAATGAGCATTGTATACATCATGAATTGCTCGTTTTCATTTTTCCTTTACTTCTCAAATTCTCACATTGGTGAAACATGAATGACACGTGCACCATTTCGTAAGAGGTAAATCAATCCAAAGTTGATGATCCACATCAATGGCCATAGTCAGGGTGTGGACAAAACTTAGGATTTTTATCTTTTACGAAATAACACTGGATCCATTTTCAAAATTCATCATATTTCCTTAAAATATTTTCTCCTTTTATCAGAATTTAACTTAAAATTAATTCAAAATATATACCAATGGCCATAGTCAGGGTATATTGAGAGTTAATTTCATTTTAAATTCTATAAAAGCACCAAATGTGTTTCATTCTTCACCTGAGTTTAAATATAGATTATTATATAATACATTCAATGACCATAGTCAAGGATGTATTATATCTTCAATATTATTTTAATTCATTTAAAGAATGGAATAGCTTTTCAAAATCCAATTTCAAAAATTGAAATTCATTCATCATTTAGGATAGAATTGCATCATATTTTCCAAAATTCCTTATTCAAAACTCCAAGTAATGTAAATATCTTCCTCAATCTATCTTCAATCCTTCTCAAATCCAATTCATCCTTTCATTTTTCGAAATTCTATTTTTAATCTCAAAGTTCAATCCGACTTTGAGATTTCAAGTTTATTTTTATATATTCAAATTCAAATCAGATTTCAAAGTTCAAATTGACTTTGAAATTTCAAATTCATTTTCAAAAGCTCTAATCAAACTCAAAGTTCAATTTAACTTTGAGATTCTTGATTCATTTTTCTAAATTTCAAATTCAAACTTCAAATCCAAGGTCCAAATTGACTTTGGGGTTCATCTGTATATTCAAAAATTCATTTTTCCAAGTTCAAATCTAACTTGGAAGTTTTTGACTCATCTTCTGAATATAAACTCCAAATCCATTTTAGGATCCAATATTCAACACAGTATTCAACCCTCATATTGGATCTGAGACTTCAGATCCAATTTCCTTATAGGATCCAGAATCCAATTTGGATCTCAGACTTCAGATCCAAATCCATCTTAGGGTCCAGAGTCCAACTCTACATTGGATCTCAGATTTAAGATTCAGTTCCATCTTAGGATCCAGAGTCCAAATCTACATTGGATCTTAGACTTCAGATCCAAAATTTCCTCTAAAGATCTAGACTCCAATTTCACTTTGGATCTTAGACTTCAGATCCAATTCCTCTTTAGGATCCAGACTCCAATTTCACTTTGGATCCTAGACTTCAGATCCAATTTATAAAATCCAGAATCCAACTCTACATTGGATCTTAGACTTCAGATCCAAATCCATCTTAGGATCCAGAGCCCAATTCTACATTTGGATCTCAGACTTCAGATCCACTCCATTTTAGGATCCAGAACCCAAGTCCATCTTGGATTCCAAAGCTCGGATCCCATTCTGTTTCGGATCCGAAATCCAACTCCAATTCTAGATTTCAATTCCATTTTCGGACCTAATCTGAATCTCTTAAATCCATTTCTATTCTTAAATACCATTTGATTTTCTCAGTCCTTTCCAAAATTCAAAACTTCAAAATCTAAATTCAATTCCATCTCAAGTATCCATTTCCCTTCCTAAATTCAAAATTCAAAGTCCATTTCTGACTTTGAAAACTTCATTTCCTTTCATTTCAAAGCTTCAAAATCATTCCTCCTCAGAATCAAGATTTATTCTTCCAACTTTGATCTACTTCAAAGACTTAGAATTTCTTTTATCTATCTCAAGTTCTAAAGTTAGATTCAAACCATTTTCTTCACTCCCTTACCAAGTTCATCTCAGAATACTTGGAAATTTTCAAAACATTCCTTTCAAAAGAGCATACATCCTTGCATTGCACAAGTATGATTCTTTGTGCATTTAGAGTTAGAATAAATTCTTAGATTATATTTAGGCAAAGCAAAAGGCATAGATTCGATCATTGGTTCGATTACCCCTGGTAAAGGTGCCAAGAACGGTCGAACCTCGTACCAACGAGCGAATCCCGTCTCTCCATCTTTTTCCCGCAATATTTTCAAAACGGAGGCGAGTTAAATTTCTAAATATTTTCAAATTAAGGTCAAGTGAGACCGCGCAAAATAGTTCCTCTTCTCTCTTTCTTTCTCTTCTTTTCTTTTCTCTCTTTCTTTTCTTTTTTTTATTCTTCTCTCTTCAAAAGGAGGAGAATAGAGGTTAGAAAAGGAAAAGAGAAGGAAGAGAGAGAAACCACAAGAGAGAGGAAATTTTTTTGCGATGATCACAATTTTGGCGACCGTGATGGGACCCGTCTTCGTCCGGTCGGATCTATGCCTTTGCTTTGCTTTAATATTATCTAAGTCTTTATCTTTCTATGTCAGCTTCATTTCCATGCAAACCTTAGGAGCCTAGACTCTGTCCTAAGCTGACATTATTTGCATATAGGATCTAAGTATGGTTTGGTAGGACCATATTGAGGAGATTATATTCATGTTCACATTAGACTTAGGTCTTAAATACAACACTCCTCAATTCTAGGGATTGAATGCAAAATAGTGTATGCTTCTCTTTATTTAAATCTATCTCTTTAGGACTTGCATTAGAGCCTTCTGGTTTTATCTGCATGTTGAACATGTTTTCAAAAACCTCCTTACCTATATTGTCCCGGTCTTCACGTTGCTGGGCTGTCTCACTGAACCATAGTTCGGAAGAGAGCCTCACAACTTGACCACTTATTTGGGTTCGCGCCCCCCTACCACGTTCCTAAGGGCCATAGTCCGAGGTATATCGGTAGGTGCTCAAGGATGTTGGGAAGCCTTTACCTTAGAACCGAAGAGACATCTTATATGCCACGTACTTCGAGCTTCGGCTTGGGTATATCGACATACCTTGATTGAAATCAGAGGATATAAAACTTAAAGTTAGGATTAAGGTCCTATCAGCCATTTCAAATATTTCATATAGAGTCAGCTTTAGGGAGTGCTGTTTGTGTATCCTTGCTTGTATATCTGTGAATTGTGTGATATTTTATATATATATCTTTCTTATATTTTCCAAAACCCTGGGTATATATTATTCAAAATTTTCTCCTTTTAAACCCAGGAGTACTTTCCCTTTATTCTTCTGATTTCTTCAAATTCTTTGATCCTGCCTACAATTCTTCAAATTTTCTTTAGATATCCCCTTTCAAATTCTTTTGTAAAATAAATTTTTGTCAGGATATGTCCCTTTCAAAATTAAGTATTTGTTTATTCTTTTTCAGAAAAAACAATGTGGTTGTCACAAATTTTTGGTGACAACCCAATCCCTCGCAATGGGATATTTTCATTATCAGACTTTGATTTCCTCCTTTATCATAATTTCCTCCAAAAAAATTTTTTTTTTTATATATCCCATTCTTACCTTCAGAGAGGACATTGACATTTCATCATGGTTCAGGCAAGGACTGGAAAGGAAACAGTGCCCCAGCAAAGCGACAGTGAAGGAGAAGAAATGAACTCCATCAGGTCATCCAAGAAGCAGGGCCAAAAAGCAGACAACAATGTTGACTCAGCTACATACAAGTTGTTTCAGAAAGTGATGGCCAAAATGATGTCTGAGCAAGCTGAGGAAAACCCTGAGAAAATATCTTCTAAAAACAAAGCCAAGGAAAAAGTCAGCAAGAAGCAAGTTCAGTACGATAGCACTTCAGAGTCAGCAGAGGAGGACTCAGAGGAAGAGCAGCCGACATATTTTCACAATCCCTTGTATCGACCCAAGAAAGTCAATGAGGGGCACCAGTCAGCAAGCAAAGCCAAAGGTCAGATCCCAGCAGAAGATCCGATGCAGGAGAAAATGAGAGAAATGACTCGTGCGATCAAAGATTTACAAGCCTAGGACAAAGGCAAAAAGAGCTACACCGGTGCAGATTTTTATGACGACCTAGAAGGAGATGACAACTGGGAAGATCTTCCTAGTAAATTCATAAAATTTGATGGGACCGGCAACCCCAAGGCTCATCTGGCTACATTTTTCGCCGAATGCAACCGATTCAGAAAGAACAATCGGGCTTTATTCTTATGGTTTCCACGTAGTCTGGAAGGAGTTGCAGCAAGATGGTATGCCGACCACATCAACCCGATTGAACTGCGAGAATTTGACAAAGTCATCAACTTGTTCATTGAAAGGTTTCTCTTCAATACTGAGGCTCCGCCTACCCTCAACCACCTATTCAACCTAAAGCAAAATGACAATGAGAAGGCAAAAGATTTCATTCATAGATGGAGGTCCACCTGCAACAGGATGAAAGATCCGATATCAGAGGGGCATGCACTCTCAATAATTTTGAACAATTTCTCTCAACCTCTGAAGGGTCTGATCTCTACTTCTCCGTCTAAATCCTTCATCAAGTTAATAGAGCGAGTCGAATGGCTCGAAATGGGATTAGAGAATGGAACCTATCATGGCATCACCTTGGCAGGAGGCAGTCAGGATGTGAAAAAGAAAAACAACTTTACATTTTCTACCAGTTCCTCCAACAACAATGGCAAAAACAAAAGAAGTGGCAGAAAGAACCACACTGGCGGGTCAGGCAGAGATGACTGTTTCAGTCAAAAGAGTGGGATCAGCAAGCAGAATGGCAGCCCTCCCTCGAGCATCCAGTTAGAGTCAAAGCCTCAAGGAAAACCAAAGCATGATGGTTGGGGATACGACCGCGAGTTTACCCCCTTAGAGCAAACACTTGAGGAAGTTCTTGAGTATATAACAACAAAAGAGATGGTTAAACTTCTCAAGGTAGCAGATCCACCTGTGACTATGGGAAGGTTCAAGGATCAGTTCTGCAAATTCCATCGGGCGATGGGGCACGACATCGAGCACTGCTTTGTTTTCAAAAACATAGTCCAAGACTGCATTGACAAAAAGCTGCTGGTGGAAGATTAAGAGGAAGAGTAGCTACCCGTCCTGGCCTAGCTTCCCAAACCATGTCAATATTTTTCTGCTTTCTCTCTTTTTCAATCACCTAATAGGGACAACTTAGTCCCAGTCTTTTGTGACCTTTGGTCAACAGGCTTGTAAATATTTCAGTCGTTGTTATTAATGTTTTCCTATCAATGAAAATGTCAAAATTTTCTTCATACCTGTTGATATCAAATACCTCTATCTTTTGTCACGATGGGGCATTTATTTTAGAAAAATTTGTATTTCTCCTATTCTTTTTAAATTAAGGGACAATCCTAAAAACATCATCATGAGAGAAATGATATTACCTATGAGGATTTTCGAAATCATAAAAATCTTGAGAATTTCTGCAAAAACCTCTTCATGATCACCAAAAATTCAATATTTTGATCAAATCTTCTTCAAAGTAAACTATTACATTGATTTTTCTTAAAATGGGTTTTTAAACCATTATCTTCAAAATTAACCCTCATGATGATCTCTCATGATGATTCCTTTTAAAAAAGGATCAGATCTCACACTGATCATTCTCCTTAAAGTGGACTTTCTTCCCAAAAATGATTTTTCACCTATCTTTTAAATAAACATTTTTTCTTTCAAGATCCCATATGCAGGCAGGATCAGGAAAACTCCTTTTTCTCTTAAACCTTATAAATTTTTAGTTAAATTGATATTTATACCAGTTTCATTCATTTTATTCATATTTTTATCAAGTTTACATCAATTTTATCAAGTTTTATCAAGTTTATCAAATATTTCCTCAATTCTATTAAAATTTTTTCATATTCTTTTACCCTTTCAGGTTAAGGGATAAACCTGATGCCTCTTTCCCATGAGGTATTTCCTTTTATTCTTTTACCCTTTCAGGTTAAGGGATAAACCTGATGCCTCTTTCCCATGAGGTATTTTCTAAATATTCTTTTCTTCCCCCTCAGGTTAAGGGATAAACCTGACCCTCGTTATCCGAGGTGCTCCCATTCAGGATAAGGGAAAATCCTGAAACCCCTCGTAGGAGCCATAATGCTACCTATGAGGATTCTTTTGTAAATACAAGTTTCGTAAACCTTCATTTGATTTTCTAAATTTATATCAATTTCCCTTCATTAAATTTTCTCAAATTCTATTCTTGTTTCCATTCAGGATAAGGGATAATCCTGAGACCCCTCGTAGGAGCAATAACGCTACCTATGAGAATTCTTTTGTAAATACACGTTTTGCCAATCTTTATTGATTCTTTGTAGATTTATATCAATTTTCTTTCATTAAATTTTCTTAAATTTTATTCTTTTTCCCACTCAGGATAAGGGATGATCCTGAGACCTCTCGTAGGGGCAATGATGTTACCTATGAGAATTCTTTTTGCAAATGGAAGTTTCATTAAATTGATTTTCTAAATTTATATTTTCTTAAATTCTATCCTTTTCCCTTTCAGGTTAAGGGATAAAACCTGAACCTCGACATTCGAGGTATTCTTTCTCAGGATAAGGGATAATCCCGAGATCGCTCATAGGAGCAACAAATGCTACTTGAGAAAGTTCTTTTACAAAGTAAATAAATTTCCTCAATTTTTTTTTTCCATTGTTTATCAATACTTCATCAAATTTTATTTTCCTTCTATCTGTTTAAATTTTATTCAGGATAAGGGGTTAATCCTGAAAATTGCTCGCATACAGCCAAATGTGTTGGTCCATCTAAATCCTAAATCATAAATCTTGTCATATCTCTTCTAAATTCAAGTCTCAAGTATATCCTCAAAAATCTCCCTTTTCCCTTTCAGGTTAAGGGATAAACCTGAATCATTGTCTATTATATCCTAAATTCTCATCAAATGTTCATCAATTTCATCAAAAGTCTTTTATTATCAAGCCTTCGGGTTACCATTTTCATCAAATGTATATCCTTTTTAAAGCCTTTGGGTTACAATTTCATCAAATGTATATCCTGTTCAAGCCTTCGGGTTACAACTTCATCAATGTATTTCAAGTCCAAAGCCTTCGGGTTATAATTTCATCAAATATCCATCATTCTCAAAACCTTCGGGTCACAACTCTGTCAATATCAATCATTCTTCCAAAAAAATCCTGCTTTCGAGCTGGTCGGTCAAACAAATCCTGCTTTCGAGCTGGTCGGTCAATCAAAATCCTGCTTTCGAGCTGGTCGGTGAAACAAATCCTGCTTTCGAGCTGGTCGGACAATCAAATCCTGCTTTCGAGCTGGTATTTCCAAAAATCCTGCTTTCGAGCTGGTCGGTCAATCAAATCCTGCTTTCGAGCTGGTCGGGCAACCAAAATCCTGCTTTCGAGCTGGTACTTTCAAAAAATCCTGCTTTCGAGCTGGTCGGTCAATCAAATCCTGCTTTCGAACTGGTACTTCCATCAAAATCCTGCTTTCGAGCTGGTACTTCCAAACAAATCCTGCTTTCAAGCTGGTACTTCCATCAAAATCCTGCTTTCGAGCTGGTCGGTCAAATCAAATCCTGCTTTCGAGCTGGTACTTCCAAAAATCCTGCTTTCGAGCTGGTCGGGATACCAAAATCCTGCTTTCGAGCTGGTACTTCCAAAAATCCTGCTTTCGAGCTGGTCGGGCAACCAAAATCCTGCTTTCGAGCTGGTACTTCCAAAAATCCTGCTTTCGAGCTGGTCGGGCAACCAAAATCCTGCTTTCGAGCTGGTCGGGCAATAAAATCCTGCTTTCGAGCTGGTCGATCAAAAACAAAATTCTAAATATTCCTTCCCAAGTTTCAACTTAAGGTCGCATCAAAATTTATATTGAGTGATTATTTCACAAAGGATGCTCGAAAACCTTGCCAATTTTCTAAAAATATGTGTTGATTCCAATATTCTGACTACACCAAAAGAATTGCCTCGGATTACCTCTAGTGTTTTCTTCATAAAAGGTGAAACTCTTTGCGGAAAAGAGGTAAAATTCAAATCTTTTTCCTGTTGATCAACCAAAAGGATGAGAGAAATATCCTCGGTATGATTAGCGAAAGAAATACTCGATGACATTAAAAAGCCGGAAGCGAATTGATATTGATCATAGCTATGATGCATGTTTAAAGATGATTTTCTGGCGATTAGGCAGTGGAAATATCCTGAGCCATAAAAGAATCCACTTAATCCATATCTCCTTATCCATTTTAAAGCTGCAATCAAATATCTGCAAAAGGGATCTCTCAATTGTCTTCAAGATGAAGGCGAATAGGCGTGTAGACCCCTGGGGCCAAAGAAGATTTGGATCATCTACCAAGTTGAAGGAGTTTGTGACAGATCCTTCCAGGGAAAGTTTGGATCACCGTCGAGATGAAGGCGAATGTGATGGACCTACCGACAAACCCTAAATGATATTTGATTTCAGTTATCATCTAAAGACCTTTTGAGCCAATATCAATAGAATCTCTGAGATATAAGAAGGATCGAAACATCTCCAAGATGAAGGAGTTTGTGACGTACCCTTTCCTGAAAAAAGAAAGAGAAGTCAGGACATCTCCAAAATGAAGGATGATGTAAAAAGCCCGAAAAACTCAATGACTCAAAAAGAGTGCAAGAAGATCATCATGAGAAAACACTCAGATATCAAACTGCCTAAATTGCCAGAAATCATCTTTTCTTATGCAAAATATCTTTTATCAATATCTTTTCACTACTTGCTTTTTGAGAATATTTCTTCTCTTCTCATATCAGGGAAATAGATAACTTCCTTGAAGAAAATCATCAGCGCTAAAATTTTGAATTTGACTCTTAAAACCAAGAAGTTAACCTCGTTGGAGGAAATACTCTAGGTAAAAGAGGGAATATCTTTGCACACATGTATACATTTTTTAAGCGTTGAAGTCAACTATAAATTTATCTTATTGGCAAAAATTTTCTAAGATATTCTAAGAATGAAATAAGTAGTCAATATCCACTTTGATGCAATCTAGCTTTGTTCATATCTTTCAAAAGAGTTACCCCATTCAGTTGAAGTATCTCTCCTGTCCCATCACGGTTTCAAGAAATCCGTATGGTTGTTCCCACTCAGGTTAAGGGTCAAAACCTGTACTCCTTGCGAGAGGTCATTAAATTCAAGAGCTGATTTAGTCTCAGCAATGAGACGTCCAAGTTCATCCCTTTTTCAAAGCTTTAGGGAACCCCATTTCCTTTCTCCTTTCGCAAACCCCCTTCGGATTTTGTTCATCCAAACTCCGAATGTCCCTTCATGGTCTCTTCACTCGAGATTCCATATGTTCATCCCCTTCAGGTTAAGGGTTAAGCCTGAACCTCGTGCATCGAGGTACCTTCCTTTTTCAGGTTTGGGTTAAACCTGAGTCTCGTTTCGACGAGGTATTTCCCTCCAATCCCATCATGGTTCTTCTCATCGAGAAATTCATGCTTTGTATATCCATCCAGAATAAAGTCCTGTTTGAGCTTCATCTCATGAGGCATTTTCCAAAATGTCCCATCAAGGTCATCACATTTCCCTTTCCCCATTCAGGTTATCTTGATATATCTTCGTCCCATCCAGGCTAAGGGCTAAAACCTGCATCATTCCCAAGAAGCTGATCTCGCCTCACTCATGAGACTTTATCAAAACTCATATCTTTCCTCATTTCGGGATCATCACCCAAAGTCCCATCACGATTTCCTCATTTTCTACTCAATCATATCATTTTTGAAGATTTCGTCTCCCCAAGCCATTCAGGACAAAGCTTTAAGCCTGAAAAGCCATAATTCTTCCACACTTAGTTCAGATCTGTTGACTGGGGCATTTTTCAAAATTTGGAGTGTTTTCTTTGCCACTAAGCTCAGCTTTCAACCGGCTTAGTAGCAAAGAAGGGCATCTGTGAACACCCCAAATTTTTCAAAATCTTTTAAATATTTCCCTTTTGCCCCTAAATTCATTTTTTGAGTAAACAAGTCATTTTAAATCTAAATTCTGGTTCATTTCTCGAGTTTTATTGAAACTAAATGCATTTTATATGTTTAAATTGATTTTGGATCTGGATCCATTGCCCAGATCCAAATCTGAATCTCCTTGTTCAAATTTTAAATTAAAATTATAGAAAATACCAAAAATAGCCTTTAAATAACTCGGATAGTCCATTCGACATCCGTTTGGATCCATCACATTGAATTTTTCGATTCGAGTATCAAAACTCGAACATTTTCTCAAAACTTGGGTCAAAAACCTTTTTTCTGAAGAAATTTCCCCGAAATGGTTTGAAATTCTCAGAAAAATGCTTTTGTAAGTATTTCTCGGAAAAATACAAAAAAAAAAAATGGAAAATGCAAAATAGAAACAAAAAAAATTTAGTTTTTGAAAAAAACCTCTTTTTGAAAACCATCATTTTGCAAAACAATCTCTTTTGAAAAACACCTTTTGAAAAAAATCGAGTTTCATGAAAATACCTTTTTTAGCAAAAATATATTAAAATCCCCCTCTTTGTAAAGTCCCGAAAATAAGAGGACCCCCTATGAAAATCTATCCCTTTAGGGTTTTTACAAAAATCCTTCGTAAGAGAGAGGGTTAGGGCTCCTCTCTCACCGAAACCCTTTCTTCTTCTCCACCTCTCCCAAACCCTCCATCACCGATCATCCATGAGCTTGTCCATAGCCACCACCCATCGCGCAACCATCCGCTCCTTTTCTCGACCACTAATCTGCAACAACTTCTCTTTCCTCCACCCATCTACAACCGAAGCCCTTCGAGATTCTTCTTCCTCTCCTTTAAGAACCAGCAGAGGCAAACCTTCAGAGGCCATCCGTCTCCTACCTCTCCACGGCATGCACCTTCTTTCCTTCTTCCCCTTTTTTATCGTCTTCACCCCTCCCCTTTTCCCTATTTTCTCCCTCTTTCTCCTTTGTTCTCCATCTTCTTCTCATTCCCCCTTTTTTTGACCGATTGGAGGAACCTCTGGCCCCAACGACGGTAATCAAAAGCTACTGAAGAAGCCTATCCTACATCCTTTAGAATCTCTATAGGATTACGGTAAGTTCCCTTTTTACCTCCCCTCATCTCTCAGAAGTTTTCCTTATTTTCTGGATTTTCTTACCCCATCAAAAGCACGTTTGGTGGAGCTGAGTTGTTCATGGCAACTTTGGTCCACTTCTGTGCGACATTAACGAAATAATCCCATTCCGACATTTCCATTCGTTTTCCTTTTCTTTCTATGTTCTATTGATAAATTCCTATTTTTTTTTTCTTCGAATATGCATTTGTTTGATATTTTTTCTCTGTCTATCTTTGGTCCTTCTTTTCATTTTGATTATGTTTTTATTTATTTTTTTTACCTATTAATGGTCGGATTCCTATTTATTTTGATTGCCTGAGGATTTCTCGGATGCCCATTCCCATTTTTGATAATCAGCGGATGTAGTTGGTCATGATGTACCTTGACCCCTCATTTCCACCTTGAATAGTTGGCCTTCATCTACTGCATCAAAAAAAAAAACCTTCTGTAGTGTTTTTTTTATTTGTTTTATATGTTGAATTTGTTGTTGATAGTTTCGTCTTAACACTACATTCCAGGATATAGTTAATACAGGTCGTCCTGTAAAATCTCATAACCACATCCTTCACGATGTCATTCTTGCATCTGCTACTTTTGGCATCAATCCTTTTAAGTTTTGACATTTTATATATATGCTCTGTTTCTGATGTTATAACTGTGTTTTTCCTCTTAATGATAAAATGATGATCCGATTCATTTGTTATTCCTCATAAAAAAAAAAAAAACCTAAGCAATCATCGGGTTATAATCCTTGTATATTTGGCACAAACACCTTGTAACCAGTTTATACTAGGCCTAATCGGATGGGTCCCTCAAGAGCTAAATCATCTCTCTAATTTGTTTGGGGATCACTAACTGCTTCGATTTTCAGCATGAAGTTGAAGTGCTGTAATTTCCAATATAAAGGCTCCACAACGTTTGTTAGTACCTGTGCACGTCACCTGCACAAGGCACCTAATGGAATTCAAGTAGTTCAAATCGTTGTATGTTAGATCAAACAGTCCGGAGAGTCACATCTCACTGGAGTCGGGGAATTTGGTGAAGCCAAAAGTGTTCTTTTGTTCAAAACAACTAATTGATGGGCATGATTTTCAGGAACTTAACAAGCATCAATATATTTGAAAATGACTTTGAAGGAGAGCTTCCTGTAAGTATTGGAAACCTAAGCAACCTTCCTTTTGTTGGTGACAAACGTTGGCTTGAGTGGCTACGCTTCAGAGCAGCTAAGCAATTGTGAAATATCCACGAAGACTCACAATATCATCATCATGAGCCACTTGTCTCTATCGCTGAAGAAGCTCACCGACAACAACATTTCCCAGCAAGGTGGAGTCTCACAGATTTGATCTCAGCAGGAAATAACCACTCTGGTGAAATTCCTGAATACCTTGGAAGTCACCCTTGGTCGCGCTGGAGCTCTCATAGAATGGATTTTGTGGCAAGCTGTCAGACAAATTCTGAGATACTGCAGGAGATAACCATCAGCAACCATATGCTTATAAGTAGCCTCTCTGCAGGCATTGCCGTTGGAGTTTTGTCTTGAAAAGTCATTGCTGGATGATAATCTCCTTGAAAGCTCTATTCAAAAGGAGACAGACGAACCGGAAAATCGCGCAGATCTTGCACTTTGTGGTAACCAGCCCAATTCAAGCTTCTAGATAACCGTCCTTCTGCAAATACTCTCTCTATTTTCAAACCCATTTTGCAGTCACGGTGGTTATCTGTAAGTTTTTTTATTCTCATTTTCCTAGCTTTTGGTTAATAGTATCTTATAGCTTCAGGAGTTCTATTTTTAGTACATCCCCATCTTTGCATCTTACTGTTCAATGCTTGCTCTTTTACCCTTTTCATTTCATGTCTTATATTGGCATTCGTGTTTCTCACGTTGATTATAAATCAGTATATTGATGCTCAACATTGGGTTTGTTGTGTTTTATAATTTCAAATCTCCATCATATGTGTTATGGTCTGGAATGAATCCTGACATTCTATTAGCTGCCTTTGAAATATGTTGATTTTACCTAATACCATCATATGAAAGCATGGCTATTGAATATGGCTGACTTGCAAAAACATCATCATATAAAATCATTATTGATTGCAGCTTCAAGGGGGAACCTTTCTATTTGATGTAGTGTGTCTATGGAATTAGAATTGAATTCCTGTCTTACCCTATCATTGGCTTTTGTGGTGTCTTCATCAACATCTGTATAGATAAATCCACATCATCTTGCATTCCATTACATCATTTTTTTCTTGCACTGTCAGATGCACCCTCCTGTGCATCATGCTGCTGTACATGCCACCTTTATGGTTCAAAAGGCAAGAAAGATGGTTGTATTAAACTACTCAGCCTGATCTGTGCTAATAGCATGAGCCTGGGAAATTTATGAAGAAGCCACGTTCTGAAGCTTCTATTGGACCCAAAGCACTTTCAGCAAATCTTTTTTTAAGGTTGCTTTGAACCATATGGAAAATTTGTTCCACAATGTCTGCATATGCCCATTTACAGGGCTCAATCCATCCGAATGATACCCAATGATAGGATCATTCATTATATGATCAGTATTGTTTGGGTCAATTTTTTTTTTAGCAAAAGGAGTAGACCAAAGTCTAGAGGTGTGTATACCTTTGATGTCAAAATTGGGTGGTCAGGTGTTAACGTTGATCAGTGTATGCCTAAGTAAAAAAAAAAAAACTCTTTCCTGTATCAGGTTTTCCTGCTAATCTAATTGTCTAGCTTCTTGAATATATCTAAATTACTGCATAATATATGTAGGTTCTATCAGTCTTTTTGGTGAAATTATAGAACTTTCTCCTAGAGGAAGATTGCCTCACAGGTAAAGGGGTGAATGCTCAATATTATGTCCAGCACCTTCTATAGGACGAGTTGTTGTATGACCTTTTGCGATGGTACCAAATACATCAGTAGAGGGTTCAACATGATGTACATTACTGGGAGGCATTCTGACTTCAGTCAGTACCTGTTGCGTTGATTTGATAGACATGCCTTATGTTTTGCCTATTCATCTGCTACAATGTTTTCACTATGTTTATGTTATAGTTTCCTTCCCATTTCCTGTATCCCACAGCATTACTGTATATGCCCTTTACACTGTGCACAACATTGCATCTTATTTATTTACCACTGCTATAGCTTCGACATTCACTACGGCATCCAACCTCATCCCTTTCACTTGCTTCATTACATGTTGACAGCATTGGTATATCATACAATCTGGATTCAGAGAGAGATTAATATCATCATCACTCTACTTATGTCTTGAGCTATTGTAAAATGCCTTGCTTATCTAACTCAATGTCAAATTTCTGACTCATTGTAAATTCTGATTTATCAAGCTAAAACCGAATGCTCGGCGCAAGTTTCTATTCATTAAAAATTCTGATTTACCAAGTTAAATCCAAGTACTTAGTTTCTGAATGACCTTTTCATACATAGTTTCTCATTTGATGTTCTGTATAAATATATATATATATATATATATATATATATGTCTATATCCACATGTATATACATATATATATATATGTATATATATATATGCATATATGCATATATATACATATATGTCTATGTATACTCCAATATTTTCCCAAGATATTGATATATATACATCTACCTATATATACAAATATGTACGTATGTATTTATATATATGTGCCATTTTCCATCATTTTCACCATACATATCTTTTCACTATTTGATCTCCATATGATATATGTAATTTTCCTTCTTTTTTCATTACTAATCTGGTTGTTTTGCAGAAAATATGTGGGAGATATCATTATTTGGGGGTTGTAAATTCAATTTTGGTACATTGTAATAGTTAGATCTTAATGAAAATTTACATTTCCAGTTTTAGATAGGATGAATGAGCATTGTATACATCATGAATTGCTCGTTTTCATTTTTCCTTTACTTCTCAAATTCTCACATTGGTGAAACATGAATGACACGTGCACCATTTCGTAAGAGGTAAATCAATCCAAAGTTGATGATCCACATCAATGGCCATAGTCAGGGTGTGGACAAAACTTAGGATTTTTATCTTTTACGAAATAACACTGGATCCATTTTCAAAATTCATCATATTTTCTTAAAATATTTTCTCCTTTTATCAGAATTTAACTTAAAATTAATTCAAAATATATACCAATGGCCATAGTCAGGGTATATTGAGAGTTAATTTCATTTTAAATTCTATAAAAGCACCAAATGTGTTTCATTCTTCACCTGAGTTTAAATATAGATTATTATATAATACATTCAATGACCATAGTCAAGGATGTATTATATCTTCAATATTATTTTAATTCATTTAAAGAATGGAATAGCTTTTCAAAATCCAATTTCAAAAATTGAAATTCATTCATCATTTAGGATAGAATTGCATCATATTTTCCAAAATTCCTTATTCAAAACTCCAAGTAATGTAAATATCTTCCTCAATCTATCTTCAATCCTTCTCAAATCCAATTCATCCTTTCATTTTTCGAAATTCTATTTTTAATCTCAAAGTTCAATCCGACTTTGAGATTTCAAGTTCATTTTTATATATTCAAATTCAAATCAGATTTCAAAGTTCAAATTGACTTTGAAATTTCAAATTCATTTTCAAAAGCTCTAATCAAACTCAAAGTTCAATTTAACTTTGAGATTCTTGATTCATTTTTCTAAATTTCAAATTCAAACTTCAAATCCAAGGTCCAAATTGACTTTGGGGTTCATCTGTATATTCAAAAATTCATTTTTCCAAGTTCAAATCTAACTTGGAAGTTTTTGACTCATCTTCTGAATATAAACTCCAAATCCATTTTAGGATCCAATATTCAACACAGTATTCAACCCTCATATTGGATCTGAGACTTCAGATCCAATTTCCTTATAGGATCCAGAATCCAATTTGGATCTCAGACTTCAGATCCAAATCCATCTTAGGGTCCAGAGTCCAACTCTACATTGGATCTCAGATTTAAGATTCAGTTCCATCTTAGGATCCAGAGTCCAAATCTACATTGGATCTTAGACTTCAGATCCAAAATTTCCTCTAAAGATCTAGACTCCAATTTCACTTTGGATCTTAGACTTCAGATCCAATTCCTCTTTAGGATCCAGACTCCAATTTCACTTTGGATCCTAGACTTCAGATCCAATTTATAAAATCCAGAATCCAACTCTACATTGGATCTTAGACTTCAGATCCAAATCCATCTTAGGATCCAGAGCCCAATTCTACATTTGGATCTCAGACTTCAGATCCACTCCATTTTAGGATCCAGAACCCAAGTCCATCTTGGATTCCAAAGCTCGGATCCCATTCTGTTTCGGATCCGAAATCCAACTCCAATTCTAGATTTCAATTCCATTTTCGGACCTAATCTGAATCTCTTAAATCCATTTCTATTCTTAAATACCATTTGATTTTCTCAGTCCTTTCCAAAATTCAAAACTTCAAAATCTAAATTCAATTCCATCTCAAGTATCCATTTCCCTTCCTAAATTCAAAATTCAAAGTCCATTTCTGACTTTGAAAACTTCATTTCCTTTCATTTCAAAGCTTCAAAATCATTCCTCCTCAGAATCAAGATTTATTCTTCCAACTTTGATCTACTTCAAAGACTTAGAATTTCTTTTATCTATCTCAAGTTCTAAAGTTAGATTCAAACCATTTTCTTCACTCCCTTACCAAGTTCATCTCAGAATACTTGGAAATTTTCAAAACATTCCTTTCAAAAGAGCATACATCCTTGCATTGCACAAGTATGATTCTTTGTGCATTTAGAGTTAGAATAAATTCTTAGATTATATTTAGGCAAAGCAAAAGGCATAGATTCGATCATTGGTTCGATTACCCCTGGTAAAGGTGCCAAGAACGGTCGAACCTCGTACCAACGAGCGAATCCCGTCTCTCCATCTTTTTCCCGCAATATTTTCAAAACGGAGGCGAGTTAAATTTCTAAATATTTTCAAATTAAGGTCAAGTGAGACCGCGCAAAATAGTTCCTCTTCTCTCTTTCTTTCTCTTCTTTTCTTTTCTCTCTTTCTTTTCTTTTTTTTATTCTTCTCTCTTCAAAAGGAGGAGAATAGAGGTTAGAAAAGGAAAAGAGAAGGAAGAGAGAGAAACCACAAGAGAGAGGAAATTTTTTTGCGATGATCACAATTTTGGCGACCGTGATGGGACCCGTCTTCGTCCGGTCGGATCTATGCCTTTGCTTTGCTTTAATATTATCTAAGTCTTTATCTTTCTATGTCAGCTTCATTTCCATGCAAACCTTAGGAGCCTAGACTCTGTCCTAAGCTGACATTATTTGCATATAGGATCTAAGTATGGTTTGGTAGGACCATATTGAGGAGATTATATTCATGTTCACATTAGACTTAGGTCTTAAATACAACACTCCTCAATTCTAGGGATTGAATGCAAAATAGTGTATGCTTCTCTTTATTTAAA
Organism: Nuphar pumila; assembly: GCF_984573655.1. Classification (NCBI taxonomy): domain Eukaryota; kingdom Viridiplantae; phylum Streptophyta; class Magnoliopsida; order Nymphaeales; family Nymphaeaceae; genus Nuphar; species Nuphar pumila. The sequence continues at coordinate 52,520,643 of NC_143264.1, read as the reverse complement.
TCTATCTCTTTAGGACTTGCATTAGAGCCTTCTGGTTTTATCTGCATGTTGAACATGTTTTCAAAAACCTCCTTACCTATATTGTCCCGGTCTTCACGTTGCTGGGCTGTCTCACTGAACCATAGTTCGGAAGAGAGCCTCACAACTTGACCACTTATTTGGGTTCGCGCCCCCCTACCACGTTCCTAAGGGCCATAGTCCGAGGTATATCGGTAGGTGCTCAAGGATGTTGGGAAGCCTTTACCTTAGAACCGAAGAGACATCTTATATGCCACGTACTTCGAGCTTCGGCTTGGGTATATCGACATACCTTGATTGAAATCAGAGGATATAAAACTTAAAGTTAGGATTAAGGTCCTATCAGCCATTTCAAATATTTCATATAGAGTCAGCTTTAGGGAGTGCTGTTTGTGTATCCTTGCTTGTATATCTGTGAATTGTGTGATATTTTATATATATATCTTTCTTATATTTTCCAAAACCCTGGGTATATATTATTCAAAATTTTCTCCTTTTAAACCCAGGAGTACTTTCCCTTTATTCTTCTGATTTCTTCAAATTCTTTGATCCTGCCTACAATTCTTCAAATTTTCTTTAGATATCCCCTTTCAAATTCTTTTGTAAAATAAATTTTTGTCAGGATATGTCCCTTTCAAAATTAAGTATTTGTTTATTCTTTTTCAGAAAAAACAATGTGGTTGTCACAAATTTTTGGTGACAACCCAATCCCTCGCAATGGGATATTTTCATTATCAGACTTTGATTTCCTCCTTTATCATAATTTCCTCCAAAAAATTTTTTTTTTTTATATATCCCATTCTTACCTTCAGAGAGGACATTGACATTTCATCATGGTTCAGGCAAGGACTGGAAAGGAAACAGTGCCCCAGCAAAGCGACAGTGAAGGAGAAGAAATGAACTCCATCAGGTCATCCAAGAAGCAGGGCCAAAAAGCAGACAACAATGTTGACTCAGCTACATACAAGTTGTTTCAGAAAGTGATGGCCAAAATGATGTCTGAGCAAGCTGAGGAAAACCCTGAGAAAATATCTTCTAAAAACAAAGCCAAGGAAAAAGTCAGCAAGAAGCAAGTTCAGTACGATAGCACTTCAGAGTCAGCAGAGGAGGACTCAGAGGAAGAGCAGCCGACATATTTTCACAATCCCTTGTATCGACCCAAGAAAGTCAATGAGGGGCACCAGTCAGCAAGCAAAGCCAAAGGTCAGATCCCAGCAGAAGATCCGATGCAGGAGAAAATGAGAGAAATGACTCGTGCGATCAAAGATTTACAAGCCTAGGACAAAGGCAAAAAGAGCTACACCGGTGCAGATTTTTATGACGACCTAGAAGGAGATGACAACTGGGAAGATCTTCCTAGTAAATTCATAAAATTTGATGGGACCGGCAACCCCAAGGCTCATCTGGCTACATTTTTCGCCGAATGCAACCGATTCAGAAAGAACAATCGGGCTTTATTCTTATGGTTTCCACGTAGTCTGGAAGGAGTTGCAGCAAGATGGTATGCCGACCACATCAACCCGATTGAACTGCGAGAATTTGACAAAGTCATCAACTTGTTCATTGAAAGGTTTCTCTTCAATACTGAGGCTCCGCCTACCCTCAACCACCTATTCAACCTAAAGCAAAATGACAATGAGAAGGCAAAAGATTTCATTCATAGATGGAGGTCCACCTGCAACAGGATGAAAGATCCGATATCAGAGGGGCATGCACTCTCAATAATTTTGAACAATTTCTCTCAACCTCTGAAGGGTCTGATCTCTACTTCTCCGTCTAAATCCTTCATCAAGTTAATAGAGCGAGTCGAATGGCTCGAAATGGGATTAGAGAATGGAACCTATCATGGCATCACCTTGGCAGGAGGCAGTCAGGATGTGAAAAAGAAAAACAACTTTACATTTTCTACCAGTTCCTCCAACAACAATGGCAAAAACAAAAGAAGTGGCAGAAAGAACCACACTGGCGGGTCAGGCAGAGATGACTGTTTCAGTCAAAAGAGTGGGATCAGCAGGCAGAATGGCAGCCCTCCCTCGAGCATCCAGTTAGAGTCAAAGCCTCAAGGAAAACCAAAGCATGATGGTTGGGGATACGACCGCGAGTTTACCCCCTTAGAGCAAACACTTGAGGAAGTTCTTGAGTATATAACAACAAAAGAGATGGTTAAACTTCTCAAGGTAGCAGATCCACCTGTGACTATGGGAAGGTTCAAGGATCAGTTCTGCAAATTCCATCGGGCGATGGGGCACGACATCGAGCACTGCTTTGTTTTCAAAAACATAGTCCAAGACTGCATTGACAAAAAGCTGCTGGTGGAAGATTAAGAGGAAGAGTAGCTACCCGTCCTGGCCTAGCTTCCCAAACCATGTCAATATTTTTCTGCTTTCTCTCTTTTTCAATCACCTAATAGGGACAACTTAGTCCCAGTCTTTTGTGACCTTTGGTCAACAGGCTTGTAAATATTTCAGTCGTTGTTATTAATGTTTTCCTATCAATGAAAATGTCAAAATTTTCTTCATACCTGTTGATATCAAATACCTCTATCTTTTGTCACGATGGGGCATTTATTTTAGAAAAATTTGTATTTCTCCTATTCTTTTTAAATTAAGGGACAATCCTAAAAACATCATCATGAGAGAAATGATATTACCTATGAGGATTTTCGAAATCATAAAAATCTTGAGAATTTCTGCAAAAACCTCTTCATGATCACCAAAAATTCAATATTTTGATCAAATCTTCTTCAAAGTAAACTATTACATTGATTTTTCTTAAAATGGGTTTTTAAACCATTATCTTCAAAATTAACCCTCATGATGATCTCTCATGATGATTCCTTTTAAAAAAGGATCAGATCTCACACTGATCATTCTCCTTAAAGTGGACTTTCTTCCCAAAAATGATTTTTCACCTATCTTTTAAATAAACATTTTTTCTTTCAAGATCCCATATGTAGGCAGGATCAGGAAAACTCCTTTTTCTCTTAAACCTTATAAATTTTTAGTTAAATTGATATTTATACCAGTTTCATTCATTTTATTCATATTTTTATCAAGTTTACATCAATTTTATCAAGTTTTATCAAGTTTATCAAATATTTCCTCAATTCTATTAAAATTTTATCATATTCTTTTACCCTTTCAGGTAAAGGGATAAACCTGATACCTCTTTCCCATGAGGTATTTCCTTTTATTCTTTTACCCTTTCAGGTTAAGGGATAAACCTGATGCCTCTTTCCCATGAGGTATTTTCTAAATATTCTTTTCTTCCCCCTCAGGTTAAGGGATAAACCTGACCCTCGTTATCCGAGGTGCTCCCATTCAGGATAAGGGAAAATCCTGAAACCCCTCGTAGGAGCCATAATGCTACCTATGAGGATTCTTTTGTAAATACAAGTTTCGTAAACCTTCATTTGATTTTCTAAATTTATATCAATTTCCCTTCATTAAATTTTCTCAAATTCTATTCTTGTTTCCATTCAGGATAAGGGATAATCCTGAGACCCCTCGTAGGAGCAATAACGCTACCTATGAGAATTCTTTTGTAAATACACGTTTTGCCAATCTTTATTGATTCTTTGTAGATTTATATCAATTTTCTTTCATTAAATTTTCTTAAATTTTATTCTTTTTCCCACTCAGGATAAGGGATGATCCTGAGACCTCTCGTAGGGGCAATGATGTTACCTATGAGAATTCTTTTTGCAAATGGAAGTTTCATTAAATTGATTTTCTAAATTTATATTTTCTTAAATTCTATCCTTTTCCCTTTCAGGTTAAGGGATAAAACCTGAACCTCGACATTCGAGGTATTCTTTCTCAGGATAAGGGATAATCCCGAGATCGCTCATAGGAGCAACAAATGCTACTTGAGAAAGTTCTTTTACAAAGTAAATAAATTTCCTCAATTTTTTTTTTTCCATTGTTTATCAATACTTCATCAAATTTTATTTTCCTTCTATCTGTTTAAATTTTATTCAGGATAAGGGGTTAATCCTGAAAATTGCTCGCATACAGCCAAATGTGTTGGTCCATCTAAATCCTAAATCATAAATCTTGTCATATCTCTTCTAAATTCAAGTCTCAAGTATATCCTCAAAAATCTCCCTTTTCCCTTTCAGGTTAAGGGATAAACCTGAATCATTGTCTATTATATCCTAAATTCTCATCAAATGTTCATCAATTTCATCAAAAGTCTTTTATTATCAAGCCTTCGGGTTACCATTTTCATCAAATGTATATCCTTTTTAAAGCCTTCGGGTTACAATTTCATCAAATGTATATCCTGTTCAAGCCTTCGGGTTACAACTTCATCAATGTATTTCAAGTCCAAAGCCTTCGGGTTATAATTTCATCAAATATCCATCATTCTCAAAACCTTCGGGTCACAACTCTGTCAATATCAATCATTCTTCCAAAAAAATCCTGCTTTCGAGCTGGTCGGTCAAACAAATCCTGCTTTCGAGCTGGTCGGTCAATCAAAATCCTGCTTTCGAGCTGGTCGGTGAAACAAATCCTGCTTTCGAGCTGGTCGGACAATCAAATCCTGCTTTCGAGCTGGTATTTCCAAAAATCCTGCTTTCGAGCTGGTCGGTCAATCAAATCCTGCTTTCGAGCTGGTCGGGCAACCAAAATCCTGCTTTCGAGCTGGTACTTCCAAAAAATCCTGCTTTCGAGCTGGTCGGTCAATCAAATCCTGCTTTCGAGCTGGTACTGTAAACACCCCAAATTTTCACTCACCTCCCCAACATTTCCACCAAGCATCAACATCCAGCCTCTGAAATCGCTGGAGGGCAAAATGGTCATTTTCTGAGCCCGGACCTTGCAAAAGTCTAAATTTCATCTGGAACTCTCAAAATTTCCCTATTTTTAGCTCAGATGTTCAAAATTTTACTCCGGACAGGAGACAGACATCTCCGAGTCTTGGCTCAAGATTATATTGCATAAGACATGACATTGCCTATCATTGCATGAGCATTTCAAATCACTGCACTGCACAGCATGTCATTTCGAGGTTCAAAACTGTTGATTTCAAAATTTTCAATCCAGATTAGAATTTTAACTCTTTTCAAAACCCTGGGTCTTCAAAATTATTAGTTCTTCCCATTTTACCCCCAGGGCTCTGAATTTTAAAATATTTCCTCAGGAAAATGATCTGGATAGTTTTAATATGGATTTCAGCCACCTTATCTCAGATTTTGCCCTTTTGACAATTTCAAATATCTTCCTTTTACAAAATTGCCCTACACGGGCCAACTCTTTCCAAAAATTCATGTTTTACCAATTAGCCCAGATTTTATGAAAATTCCAAAAAGAGATTGTTGTCTTGTTCTTATTTCAATAAAGAAGCAATGTGGGACCCACACTGAGGTGGTGTCACATAGACTTTTCTTTTGAAAAACCTAAACTTTGAAAAACCCAAAAAAATAGGAACCTTGTCCCCTAGATTGGTGCCACTTGTCCTTTCTCTCTCCTCCCATTTACCTGCCATGTGTCAGCATAGGGTTCACCTAGAGTTGGCGCCATATGTCACCTTCTCTCTTCTGCCACCCTTTGACACGTGTCAGTGTGGGACCACCTTAAGATGCCGCCACATGTCATTAGTCATCCTCTTTATTTTATGCCACGTGTCAATGTCTACCATCTTCACCCTGTGCCAAGTGTCATTCCAAGGTCACCATGAGATGCCATGTGTCATGTGTTGTCCTGTTCAGAAAAAGTAGAACTTGTCTCCCCTGAGGTGGCACCATTTGAATTATGTCTCCTGCAGGTGACACATGTCACTCTCTCCTTTCCTCAGGAAAAGCAAGCGACACGTGTCAATCTCTGCTCCTTTCAGAAAAAGCAGAGGACACATGTCTCCCTCCTATTTTTCTCAGAAAAGTAGATGACACATGTCATCTCCAGCTTCCTTTAGAAAAAGTAGAAGACACATGTCACTCCCTGCTTTTCTCAGAAAAAGCAAGTGACACATGTCACCCTCTGCTCTTCTCAGAAAAAGCAAGGGACATGTGTCTCTCTCTGCTTTCTTCAGAAAAAGCAAGTGACACATGTCATTTTCTGCCTCCTTCAGAGAAAGCTAGAATTCAAATGTTCAAACTCCAGTCTGAGGTGGCGCAAATCCTGAACTTCACCTTTTCTATTTTGTGTGAGATGGTGCCACATGTCCCTTTTCCTCCCTCTTGCCACATGTCATTGTAGGAGCCACCCTGAGGTGGTGCCACATGGCAGTCTCTCCTTTCCTCTAGAAAAAGCAGAAATTTAAATTTCAAACTCTCTCTGAGGTGGCACCATCTGAATCCTCTGCCTTTCCTTCTGACACATGTCAATGAAGATGCTCTGAGATGGCGCCACATGTCAGTCTCTCCTTTCATCAGAAAAAGTAGAATTCAAACCCCTCTGAGGTGGCGTCTTCTGCTTCCTCTGCTCCTACCTTCTGACACATGGCAATGTGGATGCTCTGAGATGGCGCCACATGGAAGTCTCTCCTCCTTCCAGAATAAAGCAGAATTTGAATTTCAAACTCCAAGACAACACCCTCTGAGATGGCGCCACATGGAGGGCTCAGATTAAGCTTCTTTGAATTTCAAAATTTTCCAAAAATCTCTATAAATACAAGGCCCCATGCCCAGCCTAGGGGAGCTTCTTTTGGATTTAGCATTTTCACTCTGAGAGCCCTGTTTGAGAATTGAACTTCAGAATTCTATTTTCATTCTTTCTTGGTTTCCTCGGGATTCACGCCTCTCTGGAGCCCATTATCAAGGTAGCCACTCATTTTGGGAGTTCCAAAACCACTGGAGAACACAAGGTAAGCTTCCATTCCTATTGATTTCACTATGATAATTCTTTTGGTTTGATTCGTGTTGTCGTTTGAAGAAAGAGCTCATCCGAGGGATGGATTGAGCTATTCTCATAAAACGACATATATAAAAATACATAATTATACTTCCTTGATGATTTTAACATGCATGTAGTTAGCTAGATTTAATTTGCATTTTATTTCATTCATTTAGTACATTTCATGAATTAATTAGGATTAATTTAGCATTTATTTCAATTCTGCTTATTTTCAGTAGGTCCCTGTTTTTGACAGTCAGTCCATACGTCATTTCATGCATTTATGTTTTATTAAAAATCCCAAAAAAATCACGGAATGCGCCCTTAGGTGTCCCTAAAATTTTGCCAAAAATTCGGAGGCATTTGAATTTTTTTACTGCGGTAAACATTCAAAATGGCAAGTCGGGTTTTTTTTACCCGAGATGCGTTTTAAAAATCATTTGCCAACTTGTAAAATCGAGATATCCCTCATGGGAGATCCGATTTTCGATCCAAAAGATGTTTTGAACTAGGGAGGATGTCTAGTTTTTAATAGGATTTTTTCAGATTTTTATGATTTTTTCTTATGTCTGACAAAAATCCGAGAGTTCGGGACACGTGTCAGAGCCTAATTTGGGCCTCTGAGATCTTGGATCGACTTAGGGCTATGGTTTCTCTTTGTGTGTTGCTCCAAATCCGAAACTGTAAAAAGTGAAAGTGGTGTCCGAGATGTCTTCTGTTTGAATCTAAAAGCCTGTAATTTTTAGAACAGTGTTGACCCCTGCTTAGGATTTTTCTTGTCAGCCCCATATTTTTCTACATTTGTCTGTTCTATTAGTTTAGGCAGTAATAGTTATATTTTTATTTATGCTTCCGTTGATCAAATGCCGAAGTCATAAACATGAAAGTTGTTCATGTAGGTGTCGTGCATAACTCTGATTAATTTCATAAATTTTCATGGCCGTTTTATATTTTTTGGGCATTTTACATCAGACTAGGGTGATTTTTACCTCTGTCAAAACTAAATCCCTGTTATTGAACTCACCATGGCTCAAATCCCGAGGCTGTAAAAACCAAAAATGTTTCATTTCGGGTCTTTTAGCAGTCTGCAAAATATCAGAAGTTTCCATGGTGTAAATCGTGCATTATCATATTAGACATTGCATTTGGTTCAGATCCATAGGCAAAATCCACCATTTTAGGACTTTCTTTGAATTTTGGCATTTAAATCATATCATTTCATGATTTTTAGCATTCTAGGCTGTTTATCAGAGTAAGTAGATGCTTCATACCGAATTTGGTGCAATTTGGAATCCATTTGAGGTTCGGATTATCCACAATACCAAAACAGGGTCCCGCAGGACCCAGATCCAAGCGATAAACAAGCGAAAATCGCTATTTTTGATAAATTGCAAAATACCAAATGCTGATTTTACAGTCCTAATGTGTTTAGAAGCATGTCATATTGCATTTCATCATCATTGAATTCAATTTGAATTTCGAAATCCCAATTTTACTAAGTTTTCCTTCAAAAAACCCTGATTTTAAAGGTGTAACTTTAAATTTAGGGGTATTTTGGTCATTTTGACCCCAATTCCGAATTTCAAACTGTTTTCCACTGAATTTCTTGCATTTTCATCATTTCAAAATATCAAGGAAGCATGAGAATAGGGTTTATATCCAATTAAATCCAATAATTTCATAATATTATTGGAAAATCTTGGAAAAACCCACATATTTGAGCTAACTTTATTTCAAGCTTGGCAGGGACATTCCAAAGAAGGAGCTGAAGTCTGCAAATTTCTTTTATTTCCTTTATTTAGTGATGTAATAATGCAAATTTTGGAATAAGAGATTTAATTTCCTGCTTAGACTAGGATGCACATCATATAGTTTGAATTTATGCAATATCATGTCTCTATGATTCATACATCTCATTTCAAAAGCACTATGGATGTTCACGAATGGCACGTGCACCAACTCTTAGGGAGTTGATGGACTCGGTGGGATCCATATTTACGGCCCTAGTCGGAATATGGACGAGACCCAGATCCATCATCTTTCTACTAGTCACATTGAGCCTACACTCTTAGGCTATCTTAAAATGCACATCATATTTCCAAAGTTTTCAAAATCATGTGCATCAAATCAACTAAATTCTGAACATATTCATGGCCACAGTCAGAATATGTGAAGGATTTATCTTGACTTAATGCACATTTTTCCAACAAATCTCTTAGAAAATCTTTTCAAAGTGCATTCATTCACTTATGTCATTTGCATCATAGAATCATTGATTTTCTCAAGATTTTCTCAAGAAAACTTCATTCTCAAGAAATCGATTTCTCAAGAAACTCTAACAATCTTTCAAAATCGGTTTTCCAAAGACAAGTTTTTCCACAGTTTTCCCAGGAAAATGATATTTTTTTAAGATATTCAAAAGAGTTTTCCAATCTTTCTTCAAGATCCAAAATCGATTTCCAAGTATTTAAAAAGGTAAAATTCCCAGGATTTCGATTCCCCAAGTTTTGAATTTCCTTCTCCAATGAGTTTTCCTATAAATTTTCCATCATTTTCCTTAGAAAACTCTCAAAGTCCAAGTTTTCCTAAGAAGTGTTTCCCTTTTCAAAAAGGTTCATCTTTTCTCAGGAATCACTTCCATTTTCCCAAGATTTTCAACTATTTCTGATTTTTCCACATCTTTATAAGCTTTCTCATGTTTTCAAAAACCCCTTTTTTATCTGAGTTTCCTGAGAAATTGACCTTTTTCCTGAGAGATTCTTTCCAACTCCAAATGTTTTTCTAAGCATACATCATGTTTTCCAACTGGCATTTTCCAAAATCTCATAGCACATGCCTGAATTCTCTGTGCATTTAGGATAGAACATAACTTCGATAATTTAACCAAGTCAAGCATAGTTTTGGTCCTTGGTTTGATTACCCCTGTTAAAGGCGGCAGGAACGGTCGAACCTCGTACCGACAGGTCGAGCCCCATCCCATGGATTTTCCCGCAATTTTCAAAAACGGAGGCGAGTATTTCAAAACAATTTCCAAAATCCGGTCAAAGTTTGAGGCGCGAAAGCGTTTCTCTCTTTTTCTCTTCCGCAAGGAAGGGGAGACGGGGGAAAAATTTCGCGACGATAACAGGTTTGGCGACCGTGATGGGACCTGTCCTTGTCTGACCTAAATTATGCTTGACTTAGTTTAATTATCAAAATTATGTTCACAAAATGTCAGCTCTTTTACTTTCAATATCATGTGAGCCTAGGAGCCTAGATTCTGACCTAGCTGACATTGACTGCATGTAGCTTAGGCATGGTTTGGTAGGACTAGATTGAGGAGAAATTTTCATGCTCACATAGACTTAGGTCTAAATACAACTCTCCTCAATTTAGGATCTGAATGCTAACAATGTGTGCTTCTTCAAAGTTTTCAAAATCTATCTCTCTAGGACTTAGAGCCTTCTATTTCTTGCATGTGATCATTTTTTCAAAACCCCCATTACCTATCATTACCCGGTCTTCACGTTGCTGGGCTCTCTTCCAGAACCCTAGTTCGGGACAGAGCCTCACAACTGGGCCACCTATTTGGGTTAACACCCCCCTACTACGTACCGCGGGCCACAGTCCGAAGTATATCGGTAGGCGCTCAAGGATGTTGGAAAACCTTACCTTAGAACCGGAGTGGAAATTCTATGCCACATACCTCGGATCTCGATTCGGGTATATCGGCATAACTGGATTGGACAAAGATGATCTAAACTTAGAGTTAGGATTAAGGTCCTAAAGCTGTTTTCAAAATGATGCATCTAGAGTTAGCTTTTTAGGGAGTGCTGAATGTGCATAAATGTTTATGCAGGATGTGAGTTTGTATGCTACTTTTATTTCTCTCATATTTTTTTCAAAAATATCTTTCCAAATATTCATATTCTCATATTTTCCTTTATTTTCTAAAACCCTGGATGGTTTTTCCCAAATATTCAATTTCTTTCAAAACTCCAGGTGATTTTTCATTCTCCCGTTCTATTGGATCTCGAATTTCCAGCTGCATTTTTATCCTGCCTGCAAATTTTTCAAAATCATATGTTTTCTCTCATTGGATTTTCGATCCTGTTGTTTACTTGCAAAATTCTTCACCGCATTTTCCTCGTGCATACCTTGATTATTGTGGCGGAAACTGTTTACCCACTTGCCTTCTCCTTATTCTAAATCTGTTTGCGGATTGTTTTTCCAAAAGATATCTCTTTCCTTCAAAAATGGTGTTTTACTCGTGGTTGACGACCTCGCCTAGGTAACAAGGCACATTTTCTGTTGTTTATTTCTCTTATAAAGAATGACAACACAATTGTCATAATCCTTATGACGACTCACTCCCTAGTAATGGGATAATCTTCCAATGGTCTACCATATTTTCTTCAATATTTCCTTCCAAAAATCCAAAAAAATTTCCTCAAAATTTGATCCTATCTTTGCCCTGCAGAGTCCTGTAGAGAAAGAGAAAGAGAGAGAATACAAGAAAGCCTTCACAACATTTGATGGTTCAGACAAGGTCAGGGAAGAAGACCGCACCAATTCAGCGTATCATCTACTCATCAACATCAGAAGGAGAGATGAATTCGCCAAGGTCAGACAAAGACCAAGAGCAACCAGAAGATGACAATATCGACCCTCAGATGTACGCAATGTTTCAGAAGATGATGAAGAGGATGATGAGTGAGCAGGCTGGCACCAGCTCAGACAAAAATCCATTCAGTCAGAGAATTAGAGATCGTGTGGCCAAGAGGTCAACCAAGTCTTCTGAGGAGAATGTTCAAGATATTTCAGACGAAGATGATACCGATGAAGAATATGAGGTGCCTCCGGCATTTCAGAAATGTGGCCAAAGGAGGAGTCACAAATCAAAAAGTCAGGTCGCAGAAGAGCCCCTGCAAGCACAATTCAGGGAAATGGCCAGAGTGGTCAAGGATCTGCAAGCCCGCGACAAGGGCAAGAAAGTCTTCACCAGCGAGGACTTCTACGACGGTTTAGAAGGGGATGATGATCTGGAGAATCTTCTCCAAAAATTCATCAAGTTCGATGGTTCTGGCGACCCAAAAGCCCATCTCGCCATGTTCTTCGCTGAATGCTCTAGGTTCAAAAGAGACAATAGAGCACTGTTCTTATGCTTTCCTCGCAGCCTGGAAGGAGTCGCGGCCAAATGGTACGCGGAACATGTCAATCCTATAGAACTGAAAGAGTTCGACAAAGTCGTGAATTTGTTCGTTGAACGATTCTTGTTCAATACTGAAGCGCTCCCAACATTGAGCCATCTCTGCAATCTAAGGCAGAATGAAAATGAAAAGGCAAGGGACTTCATTCGCAGATGGAGAGAGACCTGCAACAAAATGAGGGATCCTATATCAGAAAGACATGCTTTATCATTGATCCTCAATAATTTTTCGCAACCTCTGAGAGGATTAATTTCTACCTCACCATCCAAATCTTTCGTTGAACTCATTGAACGAGCAGAATGGCTCGAGTTGAGTGTGGAGAATGGAGTCTATGAAGGCTTCACATTTTCCAAGAACAATCCTCAAGGTGAACAAAAGAAGAAGGCTCACTTCACTTTTGCGTCTAAATCTTTCAATAATAACAAAGGCAACAAGAATGATCATGGCAACAATTTTCAGGGAATCAAAAAACAAAAGGGGAAGGACATCAACAGTGATAAACCTCTCCAATCCAGCCCTCAGCATCAAAAGAAAGATCAGGAAAAATCAAAGCGCAAGGACTGGAGAACTGATCAAGAATTCACCCCTCTGGATCAGACACTCGAGAGTATCCTCGAGTATATGCTTGAGAAAGACCTTGTCCGATTGCTTAAAGCTGCTGATCCTCCAGCAATTATGGGCAGATTCAAAGAACAATTTTGCAAGTTTCATCGAGCAGTAGGGCATGATACAGAAAACTGCTTCGTCCTTAAGAACATTGTTCAAGACTGCATTGACAAGAAGCTCCTCGTTGAAGACAAAAAGGAAGACCAATCATCCTGACAAAGATTTTTTCTACAATCATTCAAGAAGATGACAATGCCAACAATTTTCCATTTCCCGTCTTGCTTTTTCAAAAGAATAATGTAATCCCATTCTCTTTCCTTGATTTTAAAGCATCAATAAAGTCATCGAATTTTTCAATAGCTTGGTGTCGTCTTATTTACTTCCTCTTCCTTTTCATAATGTCTCTTTTATGAAGAATATCTTGAGGACATCTATCAGTCAAGAAGCTTGTCGCCTTATTCATCAATTATCCTTCTTTTATTCAAAATTTTCTCCCTAGTTACACTGGGGCATTTTTTTTGGAAAATTTATCTTTACCTCAAAACATCCTGTATGCAGGCAGGACAAACCATTCTCTCATTTTGCATATATATGCACTCATTTGCATTCATTTGCATTTCATGTGCATGTGCATTGCATTTGCATTGACTATGCACCCAATTCCATTTCCCCTTCAGGTTAAGGGATAAACCTGAATCATTTTCCATAATTCTTCAATTTCGACCCTCGGGTCATCCAATTCTTCAATTTCGACCTCCGGGTCACCCAATTCCCAATTTTAAAATCACCAAAATTCTCAATTTTGATCGCCAGGTCATCCAATTTTCATTCCCCGTTCAGGATAAGGGGATAATCCTGAAACCATTCATAGAAGCGATTCAACTCTCTATAATGGTCCTTGTTCTTCATTGAACTGATAGTGTTCCAAACGAACTGATAGTCGTTCTTCATTGAACTGATAGTGTTCCTAACGAACTGATAGTCGTTCTTCACTGAACTGATAGTGTTCCAAGCGAACTGATAGTCGTTCCAAGCGAACTGATAGTCGTTCCAAACGAACTGATAGTCGTTCTTCACTGAACTGATAGTGTTCCAAGCGAACTGATAGTCGTTCCAAGCGAACTGATAGTCGTTCCAAACGAACTGATAGTCGTTCTTCATTGAACTGATAGTGTTCCAAGTGAACTGATAGTCGTTCTTCATTGAACTGATAGTGTTCCAAGTGAACTGATAGTCGTTCTTCATTGAACTGATATTGTTCCCAGTGAACTGATAGTCGTTCTTCATTGAACTGATATTGTTCCCAGTGAACTGATAGTCGTTCTTCATTGAACTGATAGTATTCCAAGCGAACTGATAGTCGTTCTTCATCGAACTGATAGTGTTCCAAGTAAACTAATAGTCGTTCTTCATCGAACTAATAGTGTTCCAAGTGAACTGATAGTCGTTCTTCATCGAACTGATAGTGTTCCAAGTGAACTGATAGTCGTTCTTCATCGAACTGATAGTGTTCCAAGTGAACTGATAGTCGTTCTTCATTAAACTGATAGTGTTCCAAGTGAACTGATAGTCGTTCTTCATCGAACTGATAGTGTTTCAAGTGAACTGATAGTCGTTCTTCATCGAACTGATATTGTTCCAAGTGAACTGATAGTCGTTCTTTATCGAACTGATAGTGTTCCAAGTGAACTGATAGTCGTTCTTCATCGAACTGATAGTGTTCCAAGTGAACTGATAGTCGTTCTTCATTGAACTGATAGTGTTCCAAGTGAACTGATAGTCATTCTTTATCGAACTGATAGTGTTCCAAGTGAACTGATAGTCGTTCCTCATCGAATTGATAGTATTCCAAGTAAACTGATAGTCGTTCTTAATTGAACTGATATTATTCCCACTGATGGTTGTTCTTAATCGAACTAATATTGTTCCCAGCAAACCGATGGGCGTTCTTAATTGAACTGATATTGTTTCCAGCGAACCGATGGTCGTTCTTAATTGAACTGATATTGTTCCCAATGAACTGATAGTCACCTCCTTTGGGGAAAAAGAGAGGAGAATTTTCGTCACGGATGCGTTAAGCTGGACCTCATGTGCTCTCTTTCATCAAGGATTTCAAGAAAATTTTGTCAATTTGTCAATCAATTGTTGATTTCAGAATCTTTATTGCACAAATCTTTATTTCAGTTTACCTTCAGCATTACTTCCAAAAGAGTGAAGCTTTTGCGAAAAGAGATTCAATCTTCAAATTCTTTCTATTTGGCCAACCAAAAGGATGAAGAATAAATCCTCGATATGGCCAACAAAGAAAATTCAATGTTTTGCAAAGCCATAGATGATTGATAGTGATCGCAGTCAATGCCACATTTTTAAAGGCTATTCTTGTAAAATGAGGCAGTGGAAATATCCTGAGTGCTAGAAAAGAGAGCATTTACCCAAACCCTGTCTCCTCAGAATCACCTAAGCTGCAATTAAATATCCGCAAAAGGGATCTCTCACCTGTCGTCAAGATGAAGGCGAATTAGGCGAGTAGACCCCTGGGGCCAAAGAAGATTCGAAACATCTCCAAGATGACGGAGTTTGTGACGGGTCCTTCCAGGGAAAGTCCAAAGCACTGTCGAGATGAAGGCAGATGTGATGAACCTCTCGACAGTCCCTAAAAGATATTTAATTTCAGCTATCATCCAAAGATCTCCAAACCCATCGTCCAAGAAGGATCGAAACATCTCCAAGATGAAGGAGTTTGTGACGTACCCTTCCAAAAGAGAGCAAGAGAGGAAAAAGAAAGAGAGAGAGAAAAAAAAGTCAAAATATCTCCAAAATGAAGGAGAGTGTAGCAAAAACCCAGAGAGCCAAAAGAGTGCAGAAAGATTATCAAGAGAGAAGCTCTCAGGATATCAAGCTGCCAGATTTATCAAGAATCCTCTTTAACTTTGTGAAATTCTATTATCAATATTCTTTCATCAATTGCTTTCATAATATCAAATTCTCTTTCTTGTTCATATCAAGGAAATTGATAGCTTCCTTGAAGAAGGTCAATTGCAAACAATTTGGGTTTCCAATTTCGATTCTACGAAGTGAAACTTGTTTGGAGGTAATGCTTTGGGTAGAAAAGAAAGAATATCTTTGCAGCCATGTGCAACATTTTCAAAAACTTGGAATCAACAACAAAATTCTCAATATTTTGATAATATTTTCTAGCTATCCTGACGTGAAGTGAGAGCTTGATATCCGTCTTCAATGCATCCTGACACCAATTTTAAATCCCTCCTAAGGACTTGATTCCTTCCCTTCTTTGAGAGCATGAACTCTCAGATTTGCACACTTCCCTGTGTCCCCACTGTCCCACCATAGACAGTCCCATTTCGGTTCGAGGTTGAACCACCAATCATTTCCCGCAAAAGGCAATTTCAAAAGCTGATTTTAGTCTCAGCAATGAGACGCCCAAAACCAATCCCTTTTCAAGCTTTAGGGACCCCATTTTCCTTCCTTTTGCAAAACCCCTATCGGATTTACTGTGCAAAATCCGAAGGTTCCATCATGGTCTCTTCCTTCGAGGATTCCATTCATTTTCCGCCCGATCAGGATAAGGGTACAAACCTGAGCCTCATCCAAGGAGGTATCTCATTTCCCGCCCGATCAGGATAAGGGTACAAACCTGAGCCTCATCCAAAGAGGTATTTCATTTTCTGCCCGATCAGGATAAGGGTACAAACCTGAGCCTCAATCAAAGAGGTATTTCATTTTCCGCCCGATCAGGATAAGGGTACAAACCTGAGCCTCAATCAAAGAGAAATTTCATTTTCCGCCCAATCAGGATAAGGGTATAAACCTGAGCCTCCTTTGATGAGGTATTCCATTTTCCACCCGATCAGGATAAGGGTACAAACCTGAGCCTCAATCAAAGAGGTATTTCATTTTCCGCCCGATCAGGATAAGGGTACAAACCTGAGCCTCAATCAAAGAGGTATTCCATTTTCCACCCGATCAGGATAAGGGTACAAACCTGAGCCTCAATCACAGAGGTATTTTATTTTCCGCCCGATCAGGATAAGGGTACAAACCTGAGCCTCAATCAAAGAGGTATTTCATTTTCCACCCGATCAGGATAAGGGTATAAACCTGAGCCTCAATCAAAGAGGTATTTCATTTTCCGCCCGATCAGGTTAAGGGTACAAACCTGAGTCTCATTTCGAGGAGATATTTCATTCCCCAATCAGGTTAAGGGCCAAACCTGAGCTTCGTTCCATACGAGGTATTTTTGTCCCATCCAGGTCAAGGGCATAAACCTGAACTTCGCTCTCATAGAGCAAATCTTTCCTCTTCATTCTTCGTTCCATATCTACCATCTTCCTCGGGCTAATTTCTTCACACCCAGTCAGATCCTTCTAACTGAGGCATTTTTTATGTATAGCCCAAATTTGGTGTGTTTTTCTTTGCCACTAAGCTCGGCCATGAGCCGGCTTAGTAGCAAAGAGGGGCATCTGTAAACACCCCAAATTTTCACTCACCTCCCCAACATTTCCACCAAGCATCAACATCCAGCCTCTGAAATCGCTGGAGGGCAAAATGGTCATTTTCTGAGCCCGGACCTTGCAAAAGTC
This sequence comes from Nuphar pumila, assembly GCF_984573655.1. Classification (NCBI taxonomy): domain Eukaryota; kingdom Viridiplantae; phylum Streptophyta; class Magnoliopsida; order Nymphaeales; family Nymphaeaceae; genus Nuphar; species Nuphar pumila. The sequence continues at coordinate 52,503,393 of NC_143264.1, read as the reverse complement.
TAAATTTCATCTGGAACTCTCAAAATTTCCCTATTTTTAGCTCAGATGTTCAAAATTTTACTCCGGACAGGAGACAGACATCTCCGAGTCTTGGCTCAAGATTATATTGCATAAGACATGACATTGCCTATCATTGCATGAGCATTTCAAATCACTGCACTGCACAGCATGTCATTTCGAGGTTCAAAACTGTTGATTTCAAAATTTTCAATCCAGATTAGAATTTTAACTCTTTTCAAAACCCTGGGTCTTCAAAATTATTAGTTCTTCCCATTTTACCCCCAGGGCTCTGAATTTTAAAATATTTCCTCAGGAAAATGATCTGGATAGTTTTAATATGGATTTCAGCCACCTTATCTCAGATTTTGCCCTTTTGACAATTTCAAATATCTTCCTTTTACAAAATTGCCCTACACGGGCCAACTCTTTCCAAAAATTCATGTTTTACCAATTAGCCCAGATTTTATGAAAATTCCAAAAAGAGATTGTTGTCTTGTTCTTATTTCAATAAAGAAGCAATGTGGGACCCACACTGAGGTGGTGTCACATAGACTTTTCTTTTGAAAAACCTAAACTTTGAAAAACCCAAAAAAATAGGAACCTTGTCCCCTAGATTGGTGCCACTTGTCCTTTGTCTCTCCTCCCATTTACCTGCCATGTGTCAGCATAGGGTTCACCTAGAGTTGGCGCCATATGTCACCTTCTCTCTTCTGCCACCCTTTGACACGTGTCAGTGTGGGACCACCTTAAGATGCCGCCACATGTCATTAGTCATCCTCTTTATTTTATGCCACGTGTCAATGTCTACCATCTTCACCCTGTGCCAAGTGTCATTCCAAGGTCACCATGAGATGCCATGTGTCATGTGTTGTCCTGTTCAGAAAAAGTAGAACTTGTCTCCCCTGAGGTGGCACCATTTGAATTATGTCTCCTGCAGGTGACACATGTCACTCTCTCCTTTCCTCAGGAAAAGCAAGCGACACGTGTCAATCTCTGCTCCTTTCAGAAAAAGCAGAGGACACATGTCTCCCTCCTATTTTTCTCAGAAAAGTAGATGACACATGTCATCTTCAGCTTCCTTTAGAAAAAGTAGAAGACACATGTCACTCCCTGCTTTTCTCAGAAAAAGCAAGTGACACATGTCACCCTCTGCTCTTCTCAGAAAAAGCAAGGGACATGTGTCTCTCTCTGCTTTCTTCAGAAAAAGCAAGTGACACATGTCATTTTCTGCCTCCTTCAGAGAAAGCTAGAATTCAAATGTTCAAACTCCAGTCTGAGGTGGCGCAAATCCTGAACTTCACCTTTTCTATTTTGTGTGAGATGGTGCCACGTGTCCCTTTTCCTCCCTCTTGCCACATGTCATTGTAGGAGCCACCCTGAGGTGGTGCCACATGGCAGTCTCTCCTTTCCTCTAGAAAAAGCAGAAATTTAAATTTCAAACTCTCTCTGAGGTGGCACCATCTGAATCCTCTGCCTTTCCTTCTGACACATGTCAATAAAGATGCTCTGAGATGGCGCCACATGTCAGTCTCTCCTTTCATCAGAAAAAGTAGAATTCAAACCCCTCTGAGGTGGCGTCTTCTGCTTCCTCTGCTCCTACCTTCTGACACATGGCAATGTGGATGCTCTGAGATGGCGCCACATGGAAGTCTCTCCTCCTTCCAGAATAAAGCAGAATTTGAATTTCAAACTCCAAGACAACACCCTCTGAGATGGCGCCACATGGAGGGATCAGATTAAGCTTCTTTGAATTTCAAAATTTTCCAAAAATCTCTATAAATACAAGGCCCCATGCCCAGCCTAGGGGAGCTTCTTTTGGATTTAGCATTTTCACTCTGAGAGCCCTGTTTGAGAATTGAACTTCAGAATTCTATTTTCATTCTTTCTTGGTTTCCTCTGGATTCACGCCTCTCTGGAGCCCATTATCAAGGTAGCCACTCATTTTGGGAGTTCCAAAACCACTGGAGAACACAAGGTAAGCTTCCATTCCTATTGATTTCACTATGATAATTCTTTTGGTTTGATTCGTGTTGTCGTTTGAAGAAAGAGCTCATCCGAGGGATGGATTGAGCTATTCTCATAAAACGACATATATAAAAATACATAATTATACTTCCTTGATGATTTTAACATGCATGTAGTTAGCTAGACTTAATTTGCATTTTATTTCATTCATTTAGTACATTTCATGAATTAATTAGGATTAATTTAGCATTTATTTCAATTCTGCTTATTTTCAGTAGGTCCCTGTTTTTGTCAGTCAGTCCATACGTCATTTCATGCATTTATGTTTTATTAAAAATCCCAAAAAAATCACGGAATGCGCCTTTAGGTGTCCCTAAAATTTTGCCAAAAATTCGGAGGCATTTGAATTTGTTTACTGCGGTAAACATTCAAAATGGCAAGTCGGATTTTTTTACCCGAGATGCGTTTTGAAAATCATTTGCCAACTTGTAAAATCGAGATATCCCTCATGGGAGATCCGATTTTCGATCCAAAAGATGTTTTGAACTAGGGAGGATGTCTAGTTTTTAATAGGATTTTTTCAGATTTTTATGATTTTTTCTTATGTCTGACAAAAATCCGAGAGTTCGGGACACGTGTCAGAGCCTAATTTGGGCCTCTGAGATCTTGGATCGACTTAGGGCTATGGTTTCTCTTTGTGTGTTGCTCCAAATCCGAAACTGTAAAAAGTGAAAGTGGTGTCCGAGATGTCCTTTGTTTGAATCTAAAAGCCTGTAATTTTTAGAACAGTGTTGACCCCTGCTTAGAATTTTTCTTGTCAGCCCCCTATTTTTCTACATTTGTCTGTTCTGTTAGTTTAGGCAGAAATAGTTATATTTTTATTTATGCTTCCGTTGATCAAATGCCGAAGTCATAAACATGAAAGTTGTTCATGTAGGTGTCTTGCATAACTCTGATTAATTTCATAAATTTTCATGGCCGTTTTATATTTTTTGGGCATTTTACATCAGACTAGGGTGATTTTTACCTCTGTCAGAACTAAATCCCTGTTATTGAACTCACCATGGCTCAAATCCCGAGGCTGTAAAAACCAAAAATGTTTCATTTCGGGTCTTTTAGCAGTCTGCAAAATATCAGAAGTTTCCATGGTGTAAATCGTGCATTATCATATTAGACATTGCATTTGGTTCGGATCCATAGGCAAAATCCACCATTTTAGGACTTTCTTTGAATTTTGGCATTTAAATCATATCATTTCATGATTTTTAGCATTCTAGGCTGTTTATCAGAGTAAGTAGATGCTTCATACCGAATTTGGTGCAATTTGGAATCCATTTGAGGTTCGGATTATCCACAATACCAAAACAGGGTCCCGCAGGACCCAGATCCAAGCGAAAAACAAGCGAAAATCGCTATTTTTGATGAATTGCAAAATACCAAATGCTGATTTTACAGTCCTAATGTGTTTAGAAGCATGTCATATTGCATTTCATCATCATTGAATTCAATTTGAATTTCGAAATCCCAATTTTACTAAGTTTTCCTTCAAAAAACCCTGATTTTAAAGGTGTAACTTTAATTTTAGGGGTATTTTGGTCATTTTGACCCCAATTCCGAATTTCAAACTGTTTTCCACTGAATTTCTTGCATTTTCATCATTTCAAAATATCAAGGAAGCATGAGAATAGGGTTTATATCCAATTAAATCCAATAATTTCATAATATTATTGGAAAATCTTGGAAAAACCCACATATTTGAGCTAACTTTATTTCAAGCTTGGCAGGGACATTCCAAAGAAGGAGCTGAAGTCTGCAAATTTCTTTTATTTCCTTTATTTAGTGATGTAATAATGCAAATTTTGGAATAAGAGATTTAATTTCCTGCTTAGACTAGGATGCACATCATATAGTTTGAATTTATGCAATATCATGTCTCTATGATTCATACATCTCATTTCAAAAGCACTATGGATGTTCACGAATGGCACGTGCACCAACTCTTAGGGAGTTGATGGACTCGGTGGGATCCATATTTACGGCCCTAGTCGGAATATGGACGAGACCCAGATCCATCATCTTTCTACTAGTCACATTGAGCCTACACTCTTAGGCTATCTTAAAATGCACATCATATTTCCAAAGTTTTCAAAATCATGTGCATCAAATCAACTAAATTCTGAACATATTCATGGCCACAGTCAGAATATGTGAAGGATTTATCTTGACTTAATGCACATTTTTCCAACAAATCTCTTAGAAAATCTTTTCAAAGTGCATTCATTCACTTATGTCATTTGCATCATAGAATCATTGATTTTCTCAAGATTTTCTCAAGAAAACTTCATTCTCAAGAAATCGATTTCTCAAGAAACTCTAACAATCTTTCAAAATCGGTTTTCCAAAGACAAGTTTTTCCACAGTTTTCCCAGGAAAATGATATTTTCTTAAGATATTCAAAAGAGTTTTCCAATCTTTCTTCAAGATCCAAAATCGATTTCCAAGTATTTAAAAAGGTAAAATTCCCAGGATTTCGATTCCCCAAGTTTTGAATTTCCTTCTCCAATGAGTTTTCCTATAAATTTTCCATCATTTTCCTAAGAAAACTCTCAAAGTCCAAGTTTTCCTAAGAAGTGTTTCCCTTTTCAAAAAGGTTCATCTTTTCTCAGGAATCACTTCCATTTTCCCAAGATTTTCAACTATTTCTGATTTTTCCACATCTTTATAAGCTTTCTCATGTTTTCAAAAACCCCTTTTTTATCTGAGTTTCCTGAGAAATTGACCTTTTTCCTGAGAGATTCTTTCCAACTCCAAATGTTTTTCTAAGCATACATCATGTTTTCCAACTGGCATTTTCCAAAATCTCATAGCACATGCCTGAATTCTCTGTGCATTTAGGATAGAACATAACTTCGATAATTTAACCAAGTCAAGCATAGTTTTGGTCCTTGGTTTGATTACCCCTGTTAAAGGCGGCAGGAACGGTCGAACCTCGTACCGACAGGTCGAGCCCCATCCCATGGATTTTCCCGCAATTTTCAAAAACGGAGGCGAGTATTTCAAAACAATTTCCAAAATCCGGTCAAAGTTTGAGGCGCGAAAGCGTTTCTCTCTTTTTCTCTTCCGCAAGGAAGGGGAGACGGGGGAAAAATTTCGCGACGATAACAGGTTTGGCGACCGTGATGGGACCTGTCCTTGTCTGACCTAAATTATGCTTGACTTAGTTTAATTATCAAAATTATGTTCACAAAATGTCAGCTCTTTTACTTTCAATATCATGTGAGCCTAGGAGCCTAGATTCTGACCTAGCTGACATTGACTGCATGTAGCTTAGGCATGGTTTGGTAGGACTAGATTGAGGAGAAATTTTCATGCTCACATAGACTTAGGTCTAAATACAACTCTCCTCAATTTAGGATCTGAATGCTAACAATGTGTGCTTCTTCAAAGTTTTCAAAATCTATCTCTCTAGGACTTAGAGCCTTCTATTTCTTGCATGTGATCATTTTTTCAAAACCCCCATTACCTATCATTACCCGGTCTTCACGTTGCTGGGCTCTCTTCCAGAACCCTAGTTCGGGACAGAGCCTCACAACTGGGCCACCTATTTGGGTTAACACCCCCCTACTACGTACCGCGGGCCACAGTCCGAAGTATATCGGTAGGCGCTCAAGGATGTTGGAAAACCTTACCTTAGAACCGGAGTGGAAATTCTATGCCACATACCTCGGATCTCGATTCGGGTATATCGGCATAACTGGATTGGACAAAGATGATCTAAACTTAGAGTTAGGATTAAGGTCCTAAAGCTGTTTTCAAAATGATGCATCTAGAGTTAGCTTTTTAGGGAGTGCTGAATGTGCATAAATGTTTATGCAGGATGTGAGTTTGTATGCTATTATTTCTCTCATATTTTTTTCAAAAATATCTTTCCAAATATCCATATTCTCATATTTTCCTTTATTTTCTAAAACCCTGGATGGTTTTTCCCAAATATTCAATTTCTTTCAAAACTCCAGGTGATTTTTCATTCTCCCGTTCTATTGGATCTCGAATTTCCAGCTGCATTTTTATCCTGCCTGCAAATTTTTCAAAATCATATGTTTTCTCTCATTGGATTTTCGATCCTGTTGTTTACTTGCAAAATTCTTCACCGCATTTTCCTCGTGTATACCTTGATTATTGTGGCGGAAACTGTTTACCCACTTGCCTTCTCCTTATTCTAAATCTGTTTGCGGATTGTTTTTCCAAAAGATATCTCTTTCCTTCAAAAATGGTGTTTTACTCGTGGTTGACGACCTCGCCTAGGTAACAAGGCACATTTTCTGTTGTTTATTTCTCTTATAAAGAATGACAACACAATTGTCATAATCCTTATGACGACTCACTCCCTAGTAATGGGATAATCTTCCAATGGTCTACCATATTTTCTTCAATATTTCCTTCCAAAAATCCAAAAAAAATTCCTCAAAATTTGATCCTATCTTTGCCCTGCAGAGTCCTGTAGAGAAAGAGAAAGAGAGAGAATACAAGAAAGCCTTCACAACATTTGATGGTTCAGACAAGGTTAGGGAAGAAGACCGCACCAATTCAGCGTATCATCTACTCATCAACATCAGAAGGAGAGATGAATTCGCCAAGGTCAGACAAAGACCAAGAGCAACCAGAAGATGACAATATCGACCCTCAGATGTACGCAATGTTTCAGAAGATGATGAAGAGGATGATGAGTGAGCAGGCTGGCACCAGCTCAGACAAAAATCCATTCAGTCAGAGAATTAGAGATCGTGTGGCCAAGAGGTCAACCAAGTCTTCTGAGGAGAATGTTCAAGATATTTCAGACGAAGATGATACCGATGAAGAATATGAGGTGCCTCCGGCATTTCAGAAATGTGGCCAAAGGAGGAGTCACAAATCAAAAAGTCAGGTCGCAGAAGAGCCCCTGCAAGCACAATTCAGGGAAATGGCTAGAGTGGTCAATGATCTGCAAGCCCGCGACAAGGGCAAGAAAGTCTTCACCAGCGAGGACTTCTATGACGGTTTAGAAGGGGATGATGATCTGGAGAATCTTCTCCAAAAATTCATCAAGTTCGATGGTTCTGGCGACCCAAAAGCCCATCTCGCCATGTTCTTCGCTGAATGCTCTAGGTTCAAAAGAGACAATAGAGCACTGTTCTTATGCTTTCCTCGCAGCCTGGAAGGAGTCGCGGCCAAATGGTACGCGGAACATGTCAATCCTATAGAACTGAAAGAGTTCGACAAAGTCGTGAATTTGTTCGTTGAACGATTCTTGTTCAATACTGAAGCGCTCCCAACATTGAGCCATCTCTGCAATCTAAGGCAGAATGAAAATGAAAAGGCAAGGGACTTCATTCGCAGATGGAGAGAGACCTGCAACAAAATGAGGGATCCTATATCAGAAAGACATGCTTTATCATTGATCCTCAATAATTTTTCGCAACCTCTGAGAGGATTAATTTCTACCTCACCATCCAAATCTTTCGTTGAACTCATTGAACGAGCAGAATGGCTCGAGTTGAGTGTGGAGAATGGAGTCTATGAAGGCTTCACATTTTCCAAGAACAATCCTCAAGGTGAACAAAAGAAGAAGGCTCACTTCACTTTTGCGTCTAAATCTTTCAATAATAACAAAGGCAACAAGAATGATCATGGCAACAATTTTCAGGGAATCAAAAAACAAAAGGGGAAGGACATCAACAGTGATAAACCTCTCCAATCCAGCCCTCAGCATCAAAAGAAAGATCAGGAAAAATCAAAGCGCAAGGACTGGAGAACTGATCAAGAATTCACCCCTCTGGATCAGACACTCGAGAGTATCCTCGAGTATATGCTTGAGAAAGACCTTGTCCGATTGCTTAAAGCTGCTGATCCTCCAGCAATTATGGGCAGATTCAAAGAACAATTTTGCAAGTTTCATCGAGCAGTAGGGCATGATACAGAAAACTGCTTCGTCCTTAAGAACATTGTTCAAGACTGCATTGACAAGAAGCTCTTCGTTGAAGATGAAAAGGAAGACCAATCATCATGACAAAGATTTTTTCTACAATCATTCAAGAAGATGACAATGCCAACAATTTTCCATTTCCCGTCTTGCTTTTTCAAAAGAATAATGTAATCCCATTCTCTTTCCTTGATTTTAAAGCATCAATAAAGTCATCGAATTTTTCAATAGCTTGGTGTCGTCTTATTTACTTCCTCTTCCTTTTCATAATGTCTCTTTTATGAAGAATATCTTGAGGACATCTATCAGTCAAGAAGCTTGTCGCCTTATTCATCAATTATCCTTCTTTTATTCAAAATTTTCTCCCTAGTTACACTGGGGCATTTTTTTTGGAAAATTTATCTTTACCTCAAAACATCCTGTATGCAGGCAGGACAAACCATTCTCTCATTTTGCATATATATGCACTCATTTGCATTCATTTGCATTTCATGTGCATGTGCATTGCATTTGCATTGACTATGCACCCAATTCCATTTCCCCTTCAGGTTAAGGGATAAACCCGAATCATTTTCCATAATTCTTCAATTTCGACCCTCGGGTCATCCAATTCTTCAATTTCGACCTCCGGGTCACCCAATTCCCAATTTTAAAATCACCAAAATTCTCAATTTTGATCGCCAGGTCATCCAATTTTCATTCCCCGTTCAGGATAAGGGGATAATCCTGAAACCATTCATAGAAGCGATTCAACTCTCTATAATGGTCCTTGTTCTTCATTGAACTGATAGTGTTCCAAACGAACTGATAGTCGTTCTTCATTGAACTGATAGTGTTCCTAACGAACTGATAGTCGTTCTTCACTGAACTGATAGTGTTCCAAGCGAACTGATAGTCGTTCCAAACGAACTGATAGTCGTTCTTCACTGAACTGATAGTGTTCCAAGCGAACTGATAGTCGTTCCAAGCGAACTGATAGTCGTTCCAAACGAACTGATAGTCGTTCTTCATTGAACTGATAGTGTTCCAAGTGAACTGATAGTCGTTCTTCATTGAACTGATAGTGTTCCAAGTGAACTGATAGTCGTTCTTCATTGAACTGATAGTCGTTCTTCATTGAACTGATATTGTTCCCAGTGAACTGATAGTCGTTCTTCATTGAACTGATAGTATTCCAAGCGAACTGATAGTCGTTCTTCATCGAACTGATAGTGTTCCAAGTAAACTAATAGTCGTTCTTCATCGAACTGATAGTGTTCCAAGTGAACTGATAGTCGTTCTTCATCGAACTGATAGTGTTCCAAGTGAACTGATAGTCGTTCTTCATCGAACTGATAGTGTTCCAAGTGAACTGATAGTCGTTCTTCATTAAACTGATAGTGTTCCAAGTGAACTGATAGTCGTTCTTCATCGAACTGATAGTGTTTCAAGTGAACTGATAGTCGTTCTTCATCGAACTGATATTGTTCCAAGTGAACTGATAGTCGTTCTTCATCGAACTGATAGTGTTCCAAGTGAACTGATAGTCGTTCTTAATTGAACTGATATTATTCCCACTGATGGTTGTTCTTAATCGAACTAATATTGTTCCCAGCAAACCGATGGGCGTTCTTAATTGAACTGATATTGTTTCCAGCGAACCGATGGTCGTTCTTAATTGAACTGATATTGTTCCCAATGAACTGATAGTCACCTCCTTTGGGGAAAAAGAGAGGAGAATTTTCGTCACGGATGCGTTAAGCTGGACCTCATGTGCTCTCTTTCATCAAGGATTTCAAGAAAATTTTGTCAATTTGTCAATCAATTGTTGATTTCAGAATCTTTATTGCACAAATCTTTATTTCAGTTTACCTTCAGCATTACTTCCAAAAGAGTGAAGCTTTTGCGAAAAGAGATTCAATCTTCAAATTCTTTCTATTTGGCCAACCAAAAGGATGAAGAATAAATCCTCGATATGGCCAACAAAGAAAATTCAATGTTTTGCAAAGCCATAGATGATTGATAGTGATCGCAGTCAATGACACATTTTTAAAGGCTATTCTTGTAAAATGAGGCAGTGGAAATACCTGAGTGCTAGAAAAGAGAGCATTTACCCAAACCCTGTCTCCTCAGAATCACCTAAGCTGCAATTAAATATCCGCAAAAGGGATCTCTCACCTGTCGTCAAGATGAAGGCGAATTAGGCGAGTAGACCCCTGGGGCCAAAGAAGATTCGAAACATCTCCAAGATGACGGAGTTTGTGACGGGTCCTTCCAGGGAAAGTCCAAAGCACTGTCGAGATGAAGGCAGATGCGATGAACCTCTCGACAGTCCCTAAAAGATATTTAATTTCAGCTATCATCCAAAGATCTCCAAACCCATCGTCCAAGAAGGATCGAAACATCTCCAAGATGAAGGAGTTTGTGACGTACCCTTCCAAAAGAGAGCAAGAGAGGAAAAAGAAAGAGAGAGAGAAAAAAAAGTCAAAATATCTCCAAAATGAAGGAGAGTGTAGCAAAAACCCAGAGAGCCAAAAGAGTGCAGAAAGATTATCAAGAGAGAAGCTCTCAGGATATCAAGCTGCCAGATTTATCAAGAATCCTCTTTAACTTTGTGAAATTCTATTATCAATATTCTTTCATCAATTGCTTTCATAATATCAAATTCTCTTTCTTGTTCATATCAAGGAAATTGATAGCTTCCTTGAAGAAGGTCAATTGCAAACAATTTGGGTTTCCAATTTCGATTCTACGAAGTGAAACTTGTTTGGAGGTAATGCTTTGGGTAGAAAAGAAAGAATATCTTTGCAGCCATGTGCAACATTTTCAAAAACTTGGAATCAACAACAAAATTCTCAATATTTTGATAATATTTTCTAGCTATCCTGACGTGAAGTGAGAGCTTGATATCCGTCTTCAATGCATCCTGACACCAATTTTAAATCCCTCCTAAGGACTTGATTCCTTCCCTTCTTTGAGAGCATGAACTCTCAGATTTGCACACTTCCCTGTGTCCCCACTGTCCCACCATAGACAGTCCCATTTCGGTTCGAGGTTGAACCACCAATCATTTCCCGCAAAAGGCAATTTCAAAAGCTGATTTTAGTCTCAGCAATGAGACGCCCAAAACCAATCCCTTTTCAAGCTTTAGGGACCCCATTTTCCTTCCTTTTGCAAAACCCCTATCGGATTTACTGTGCAAAATCCGAAGGTTCCATCATGGTATCTTCATTCGAGGATTCCATTCATTTTCCGCCCGATCAGGATAAGGGTACAAACCTGAGCCTCATCCAAGGAGGTATCTCATTTCCCGCCCGATCAGGATAAGGGTACAAACCTGAGCCTCATCCAAAGAGGTATTTCATTTTCTGCCCGATCAGGATAAGGGTACAAACCTGAGCCTCAATCAAAGAGGTATTTCATTTTCCTCCCGATCAGGATAAGGGTACAAACCTGAGCCTCAATCAAAGAGGAATTTCATTTTCCGCCCAATCAGGATATGGGTATAAACCTGAGCCTCCTTTGATGAGGTATTCCATTTTCCACCCGATCAGGATAAGGGTACAAACCTGAGCCTCAATCAAAGAGGTATTTCATTTTCCGCCCGATCAGGATAAGGGTACAAACCTGAGCCTCAATCAAAGAGGTATTCCATTTTCCACCCGATCAGGATAAGGGTACAAACCTGAGCCTCAATCACAGAGGTATTTTATTTTCCGCCCGATCAGGATAAGGGTACAAACCTGAGCCTCAATCAAAGAGGTATTTCATTTTCCACCCGATCAGGATAAGGGTATAAACCTGAGCCTCAATCAAAGAGGTATTTCATTTTCCGCCCGATCAGGTTAAGGGTACAAACCTGAGTCTCATTTCGAGGAGATATTTCATTCCCCAATCAGGTTAAGGGCCAAACCTGAGCTTCGTTCCATACGAGGTATTTTTGTCCCATCCAGGTCAAGGGCATAAACCTGAACTTCGCTCTCATAGAGCAAATCTTTCCTCTTCATTCTTCGTTCCATATCTACCATCTTCCTCGGGCTAATTTCTTCACACCCAGTCAGATCCTTCTAACTGAGGCATTTTTTATGTATAGCCCAAATTTGGTGTGTTTTTCTTTGCCACTAAGCTCGGCCATGAGCCGGCTTAGTAGCAAAGAGGGGCATCTGTAAACACCCCAAATTTTCACTCACCTCCCCAACATTTCCACCAAGCATCAACATCCAGCCTCTGAAATCGCTGGAGGGCAAAATGGTCATTTTCTGAGCCCGGACCTTGCAAAAGTCTAAATTTCATCTGGAACTCTCAAAATTTCCCTATTTTTAGCTCAGATGTTCAAAATTTTACTCCGGACAGGAGACAGACATCTCCGAGTCTTGGCTCAAGATTATATTGCATAAGACATGACATTGCCTATCATTGCATGAGCATTTCAAATCACTGCACTGCACAGCATGTCATTTCGAGGTTCAAAACTGTTGATTTCAAAATTTTCAATCCAGATTAGAATTTTAACTCTTTTCAAAACCCTGGGTCTTCAAAATTATTAGTTCTTCTCATTTTACCCCCAGGGCTCTGAATTTTAAAATATTTCCTCAGGAAAATGATCTGGATAGTTTTAATATGGATTTCAGCCACCTTATCTCAGATTTTGCCCTTTTGACAATTTCAAATATCTTCCTTTTACAAAATTGCCCTACACGGGCCAACTCTTTCCAAAAATTCATGTTTTACCAATTAGCCCAGATTTTATGAAAATTCCAAAAAGAGATTGTTGTCTTGTTCTTATTTCAATAAAGAAGCAATGTGGGACCCACACTGAGGTGGTGTCACATAGACTTTTCTTTTGAAAAACCTAAACTTTGAAAAACCCAAAAAAATAGGAACCTTGTCCCCTAGATTGGTGCCACTTGTCCTTTCTCTCTCCTCCCATTTACCTGCCATGTGTCAGCATAGGGTTCACCTAGAGTTGGCGCCATATGTCACCTTCTCTCTTCTGCCACCCTTTGACACGTGTCAGTGTGGGACCACCTTAAGATGCCGCCACATGTCATTAGTCATCCTCTTTATTTTATGCCACGTGTCAATGTCTACCATCTTCACACTGTGCCAAGTGTCATTCCAAGGTCACCATGAGATGCCATGTGTCATGTGTTGTCCTGTTCAGAAAAAGTAGAACTTGTCTCCCCTGAGGTGGCACCATTTGAATTATGTCTCCTGCAGGTGACACATGTCACTCTCTCCTTTCCTCAGGAAAAGCAAGCGACACGTGTCAATCTCTGCTCCTTTCAGAAAAAGCAGAGGACACATGTCTCCCTCCTATTTTTCTCAGAAAAGTAGATGACACATGTCATCTCCAGCTTCCTTTAGAAAAAGTAGAAGACACATGTCACTCCCTGCTTTTCTCAGAAAAAGCAAGTGACACATGTCACCCTCTGCTCTTCTCAGAAAAAGCAAGGGACATGTGTCTCTCTCTGCTTTCTTCAGAAAAAGCAAGTGACACATGTCATTTTCTGCCTCCTTCAGAGAAAGCTAGAATTCAAATGTTCAAACTCCAGTCTGAGGTGGCGCAAATCCTGAACTTCACCTTTTCTATTTTGTGTGAGATGGTGCCACGTGTCCCTTTTCCTCCCTCTTGCCACATGTCATTGTAGGAGCCACCCTGAGGTGGTGCCACATGGCAGTCTCTCCTTTCCTCTAGAAAAAGCAGAAATTTAAATTTCAAACTCTCTCTGAGGTGGCACCATCTGAATCCTCTGCCTTTCCTTCTGACACATGTCAATAAAGATGCTCTGAGATGGCGCCACATGTCAGTCTCTCCTTTCATCAGAAAAAGTAGAATTCAAACCCCTCTGAGGTGGCGTCTTCTGCTTCCTCTGCTCCTACCTTCTGACACATGGCAATGTGGATGCTCTGAGATGGCGCCACATGGAAGTCTCTCCTCCTTCCAGAATAAAGCAGAATTTGAATTTCAAACTCCAAGACAACACCCTCTGAGATGGCGCCACATGGAGGGCTCAGATTAAGCTTCTTTGAATTTCAAAATTTTCCAAAAATCTCTATAAATACAAGGCCCCATGCCCAGCCTAGGGGAGCTTCTTTTGGATTTAGCATTTTCACTCTGAGAGCCCTGTTTGAGAATTGAACTTCAGAATTCTATTTTCATTCTTTCTTGGTTTCCTTTGGATTCACGCCTCTCTGGAGCCCATTATCAAGGTAGCCACTCATTTTGGGAGTTCCAAAACCACTGGAGAACACAAGGTAAGCTTCCATTCCTATTGATTTCACTATGATAATTCTTTTGGTTTGATTCGTGTTGTCGTTTGAAGAAAGAGCTCATCCGAGGGATGGATTGAGCTATTCTCATAAAACGACATATATAAAAATACATAATTATACTTCCTTGATGATTTTAACATGCATGTAGTTAGCTAGATTTAATTTGCATTTTATTTCATTCATTTAGTACATTTCATGAATTAATTAGGATTAATTTAGCATTTATTTCAATTCTGCTTATTTTCAGTAGGTCCCTGTTTTTGTCAGTCAGTCCATACGTCATTTCATGCATTTATGTTTTATTAAAAATCCCAAAAAAATCACGGAATGCGCCCTTAGGTGTCCCTAAAATTTTGCCAAAAATTCGGAGGCATTTGAATTTGTTTACTACGGTAAACATTCAAAATGGCAAGTCGGGTTTTTTTACCCGAGATGCGTTTTGAAAATCATTTGCCAACTTGTAAAATCGAGATATCCCTCATGGGAGATCCGATTTTCTATACAAAAGATGTTTTGAACTAGGGAGGATGTCTAGTTTGTAATAGAATGTTTTCAGATTTTTATGATTTTTTTTTATGTCTGACAAAAATCCGAGAGTTCGGGACACGTGTCAGAGCCTAATTTGGGCCTCTGAGATCTTGGATCGACTTAGGGCTATGGTTTCTCTTTGTGTGTTACTCCAAATCCAAAACTGTAAAAAGTGAAAGTGGTGTCCGAGATGTCCTCTGTTTGAATCTAAAAGCCTGTAATTTTTAGAACAGTGTTGACCCCTGCTTAGGATTTTTCTTGTCAGCCTCCTATTTTTCTACATTTGTCTGTTCTGTTAGTTTAGGCAGAAATAGTTATATTTTTATTTATGCTTCCGTTGATCAAATGCCGAAGTCATAAACATAAACGTTGTTCATGTAGGTGTCTTGCATAACTCTGATTAATTTCATAAATTTTCATGGCCGTTTTATATTTTTTGGGCATTTTAAATCAGACTAGGATGATTTTTACCTCTGTCAGAACTAAATCCCTGTTATTGAACTCACCATGGCTCAAATCCCGAGGCTGTAAAAACCAAAAATGTTTCATTTCGGGTCTTTTAGCAGTCTGCAAAATATCAGAAGTTTCCATGGTGTAAATCGTGCATTATCATATTAGACATTGCATTTGGTTCGGATCCATAGGCAAAATCCACCATTTTAGGACTTTCTTTGAATTTTGGCATTTAAATCATATCATTTCATGATTTTTAGCATTCTAGGCTGTTTATCAGAGTAAGTAGATGCTTCATACCGAATTTGGTGCAATTTGGAATCCATTTGAGGTTCGGATTATCCACAATACCAAAACAGGGTCCCGCAGGACCCAGATCCAAGCGAAAAACAAGCGAAAATCGTTATTTTTGATAAATTGCAAAATACCAAATGCTGATTTTACAGTCCTAATGTGTTTAGAAGCATGTCATATTGCATTTCATCATCATTGAATTCAATTTGAATTTCGAAATCCCAATTTTACTAAGTTTTCCTTCAAAAAACCCTGATTTTAAAGGTGTAACTTTAATTTTAGGGGTATTTTGGTCATTTTGACCCCAATTCCGAATTTCAAACTGTTTTCCACTGAATTTCTTGCATTTTCATCATTTCAAAATATCAAGGAAGCATGAGAATAGGGTTTATATCCAATTAAATCCAATAATTTCATAATATTATTGGAAAATCTTGGAAAAACCCACATATTTGAGCTAACTTTATTTCAAGCTTGGCAGGGACATTCCAAAGAAGGAGCTGAAGTCTGCAAATTTCTTTTATTTCCTTTATTTAGTGATGTAATAATGCAAATTTTGGAATAAGAGATTTAATTTCCTGCTTAGACTAGGATGCACATCATATAGTTTGAATTTATGCAATATCATGTCTCTATGATTCATACATCTCATTTCAAAAGCACTATGGATGTTCACGAATGGCACGTACACCAACTCTTAGGGAGTTGATGGACTCGGTGGGATCCATATTTACGGCCCTAGTCGGAATATGGACGAGACCCAGATCCATCATCTTTCTACTAGTCACATTGAGCCTACACTCTTAGGCTATCTTAAAATGCACATCATATTTCCAAAGTTTTCAAAATCATGTGCATCAAATCAACTAAATTCTGAACATATTCATGGCCACAGTCAGAATATGTGAAGGATTTATCTTGACTTAATGCACATTTTTCCAACAAATCTCTTAGAAAATCTTTTCAAAGTGCATTCATTCACTTATGTCATTTGCATCATAGAATCATTGATTTTCTCAAGATTTTCTCAAGAAAACTTCATTCTCAAGAAATCGATTTCTCAAGAAACTCTAACAATCTTTCAAAATCGGTTTTCCAAAGACAAGTTTTTCCACAGTTTTCCCAGGAAAATGATATTTTCTTAAGATATTCAAAAGAGTTTTCCAATCTTTCTTCAAGATCCAAAATCGATTTCCAAGTATTTAAAAAGGTAAAATTCCCAAGATTTCGATTCCCCAAGTTTTGAATTTCCTTCTCCAATGAGTTTTCCTATAAATTTTCCATCATTTTCCTAAGAAAACTCTCAAAGTCCAAGTTTTCCTAAGAAGTGTTTCCCTTTTCAAAAAGGTTCATCTTTTCTCAGGAATCACTTCCATTTTCCCAAGATTTTCAACTATTTCTGATTTTTCCACATCTTTATAAGCTTTCTCATGTTTTCAAAAACCCCTTTTTTATCTGAGTTTCTTGAGAAATTGACCTTTTTCCTGAGAGATTCTTTCCAACTCCAAATGTTTTTCTAAGCATACATCATGTTTTCCAACTGGCATTTTCCAAAATCTCATAGCACATGCCTGAATTCTCTGTGCATTTAGGATAGAACATAACTTCGATAATTTAACCAAGTCAAGCATAGTTTTGGTCCTTGGTTTGATTACCCCTGTTAAAGGCGGCAGGAACGGTCGAACCTCGTACCGACAGGTCGAGCCCCATCCCATGGATTTTCCCGCAATTTTCAAAAACGGAGGCGAGTATTTCAAAACAATTTCCAAAATCCGGTCAAAGTTTGAGGCGCGAAAGCGTTTCTCTCTTTTTCTCTTCCGCAAGGAAGGGGAGACGGGGGAAAAATTTCGCGACGATAACAGGTACTTCCATCAAAATCCTGCTTTCGAGCTGGTACTTCCAAACAAATCCTGCTTTCGAGCTGGTACTTCCATCAAAATCCTGCTTTCGAGCTGGTCGGTCAAATCAAATCCTGCTTTCGAGCTGGTACTTCCAAAAATCCTGCTTTCGAGCTGGTCGGGATACCAAAATCTTGCTTTCGAGCTGGTACTTCCAAAAATCTTGCTTTCGAGCTGGTCGGGCAACCAAAATCCTGCTTTCGAGCTGGTACTTCCAAAAATCCTGCTTTCGAGCTGGTCGGGCAACCAAAATCCTGCTTTCGAGCTGGTCGGGCAATAAAATCCTGCTTTCGAGCTGGTCGATCAAAAACAAAATTCTAAATATTCCTTCCCAAGTTTCAACTTAAGGTCGCATCAAAATTTATATTGAGTGATTATTTCACAAAGGATGCTCGAAAACCTTGCCAATTTTCTAAAAATATGTGTTGATTCCAATATTCTGACTACACCAAAAGAATTGCCTCGGATTACCTCTAGTGTTTTCTTCATAAAAGGTGAAACTCTTTGCGGAAAAGAGGTAAAATTCAAATCTTTTTCCTGTTGATCAACCAAAAGGATGAGAGAAATATCCTCGGTATGATTAGCGAAAGAAATACTCGATGACATTGAAAAGCCGGAAGCGAATTGATATTGATCATAGCTATGATGCATGTTTAAAGATGATTTTCTGGCGATTAGGCAGTGGAAATATCCTGAGCCATAAAAGAATCCACTTAATCCATATCTCCTTATCCATTTTAAAGCTGCAATCAAATATCTGCAAAAGAGATCTCTCAATTGTCTTCAAGATGAAGGCGAATAGGCGTGTAGACCCCCGGGGCCAAAGAAGATTTGGATCATCTACCAAGTTGAAGGAGTTTGTGACGGATCCTTCCAGGGAAAGTTTGGATCACCGTCGAGATGAAGGCGAATGTGATGGACCTACCGACAAACCCTAAATGATATTTGATTTCAGTTATCATCTAAAGACCTTTTGAGCCAATATCAATAGAATCCCTGAGATATAAGAAGGATCGAAACATCTCCAAGATGAAGGAGTTTGTGACGTACCCTTTCCTGAAAAAAGAAAGAGAAGTCAGGACATCTCCAAAATGAAGGATGATGTAAAAAGCCCGAAAAACTCAATGACTCAAAAAGAGTGCAAGAAGATCATCATGAGAAAACACTCAGATATCAAACTGCCTAAATTGCCAGAAATCATCTTTTCTTATGCAAAATATCTTTTATCAATATCTTTTCACTACTTGCTTTTTGAGAATATTTCTTCTCTTCTCATATCAGGGAAATAGATAACTTCCTTGAAGAAAATCATCAGCGCTAAAATTTTGAATTTGACTCTTAAAACCAAGAAGTTAACCTCGTTGGAGGAAATACTCTAGGTAAAAGAGGGAATATCTTTGCACACATGTATACATTTTTTAAGCGTTGAAGTCAACTATAAATTTATCTTATTGGCAAAAATTTTCTAAGAATGAAATAAGTAGTCAATATCCACTTTGATGCAATCTAGCTTTGTTTATATCTTTCAAAAGAGTTACCCCATTCAGTTGAAGTATCTCTCCTGTCCCATCACGGTTTCAAGAAATCCGTATGGTTGTTCCCACTCAGGTTAAGGGTCAAAACCTGTACTCCTTGCGAGAGGTCATTAAATTCAAGAGCTGATTTAGTCTCAGCAATGAGACGTCCAAGTTCATCCCTTTTTCAAAGCTTTAGGGAACCCCATTTCCTTTCTCCTTTCGCAAACCCCCTTCGGATTTTGTTCATCCAAACTCCGAATGTCCCATCATGGTCTCTTTACTCGAGATTCCATATGTTCATCCCCTTCAGGTTAAGGGTTAAGCCTGAACCTCGTGCATCGAGGTACCTTCCTTTTTCAGGTTTGGGTTAAACCTGAGTCTCGTTTCGACGAGGTATTTCCCTCCAATCCCATCATGGTTCTTCTCATCGAGAAATTCATGCTTTGTATATCCATCCAGAATAAAGTCCTGTTTGAGCTTCATCTCATGAGGCATTTTCCAAAATGTCCCATCAAGGTCATCACATTTCCCTTTCCCCATTCAGGTTATCTTGATATATCTTCGTCCCATCCAGGCTAAGGGCTAAAACCTGCATCATTCCCAAGAAGCTGATCTCGCCTCACTCATGAGACTTTATCAAAACTCATATCTTTCCTCATTTCGGGATCATCACCCAAAGTCCCATCACGATTTCCTCATTTTCTACTCAATCATATCATTTTTGAGGATTTCGTCTCCCCAAGCCATTCAGGACAAAGCTTTAAGCCTGAAAAGCCATAATTCTTCCACACTTAGTTCAGATCTGTTGACTGGGGCATTTTTCAAAATTTGGAGTGTTTTCTTTGCCACTAAGCTCAGCTTTCAACCGGCTTAGTAGCAAAGAAGGGCATCTGTGAACACCCCAAATTTTTCAAAATCTTTTAAATATTTCCCTTTTGCCCCTAAATTCATTTTTTGAGTAAACAAGTCATTTTAAATCTAAATTATGGTTCATTTCTCGAGTTTTATTGAAACTAAATTCATTTTATATGTTTAAATTGATTTTGGATCTGGATCCATTGCCCAGATCCAAATCTGAATCTCCTTGTTCAAATTTTAAATTAAAATTATAGAAAATACCAAAAATAGCCTTTAAATAACTCGGATAGTCCATTCGACATCCGTTTGGATCCATCACATTGAATTTTTCGATTCGAGTATCAAAACTCGAACATTTTCTCAAAACTTGGGTCAAAAACCTTTTTTCTGAAGAAATTTCTCCGAAATGGTTTGAAATTCTCAGAAAAATGCTTTTGTAAGTATTTCTCGGAAAAATACAAAAAAAAAAAAATGGAAAATGCAAAATAGAAACAAAAAAAAAATTAGTTTTTGAAAAAAACCTCTTTTTGAAAACCATCATTTTGCAAAACAATCTCTTTTGAAAAACACCTTTTGAAAAAAATCGAGTTTCATGAAAATACCTTTTTTAGCAAAAATATATTAAAATCCCCCTCTTTGTAAAGTCCCGAAAATAAGAGGACCCCCTATGAAAATCTATCCCTTTAGGGTTTTTACAAAAATCCTTCGTAAGAGAAAGGGTTAGGGCTCCTCTCTCACCGAAACCCTTTCTTCTTCTCCACCTCTCCCAAACCCTCCATCACCGATCATCCATGAGCTTGTCTATAGCCACCACCCATCGCGCAACCATCCGCTCCTTTTCTCGACCACTAATCTGCAACAACTTCTCTTTCCTCCACCCATCTACAACCGAAGCCCTTCGAGATTCTTCTTCCTCTCCTTTAAGAACCAGCAGAGGCAAACCTTCAGAGGCCATCCGTCTCCTACCTCTCCACGGCATGCACCTTCTTTCCTTCTTCCCCTTTTTTATCGTCTTCACCCCTCCTCTTTTCCCTATTTTCTCCCTCTTTCTCCTTTGTTCTCCATCTTCTTCTCATTCCCCCTTTTTTTGACCGATTGGAGGAACCTCTGGCCCCAACGACGGTAATCAAAAGCTACTGAAGAAGCCTATCCTACATCCTTTAGAATCTCTATAGGATTACGGTAAGTTCCCTTTTTACCTCCCCTCATCTCTCAGAAGTTTTCCTTATTTTCTGGATTTTCTTACCCCATCAAAAGCACGTTTGGTGGAGCTGAGTTGTTCATGGCAACTTTGGTCCACTTCTGTGCGACATTAACGGAATAATCCCATTCCGACATTTCCATTCGTTTTCCTTTTCTTTCTATGTTCTATTGATAAATTCCTATTTTTTTTTTCTTCGAATATGCATTTGTTTGATATTTTTTCTCTGTCTATCTTTGGTCCTTCTTTTCATTTTGATTATGTTTTTATTTATTTTTTTTACCTATTAATGGTCGGATTCCTATTTATTTTGATTGCCTGAGGATTTCTCGGATGCCCATTCCCATTTTTGATAATCAGCGGATGTAGTTGGTCATGATGTACCTTGACCCCTCATTTCCACCTTGAATAGTTGGCCTTCATCTACTGCATCAAAAAAAAAACCTTCTGTAGTGTTTTTTTTATTTGTTTTATATGTTGAATTTGTTGTTGATAGTTTCGTCTTAACACTACATTCCAGGCTATAGTTAATACAGGTCGTCCTGTAAAATCTCATAACCACATCCTTCACGATGTCATTCTTGCATCTGCTACTTTTGGCATCAATCCTTTTAAGTTTTGACATTTTATATATATGCTCTGTTTCTGATGTTATAAATGTGTTTTTCCTCTTAATGATAAAATGATGATCCGATTCATTTGTTATTCCTCATAAAAAAAAAAAAAAACCTAAGCAATCATCGGGTTATAATCCTTGTATATTTGGCACAAACACCTTGTAACCAGTTTATACTAGGCCTAATCGGATGGGTCCCTCAAGAGCTAAATCATCTCTCTAATTTGTTTGGGGATCACTAACTGCTTCGATTTTCAGCATGAAGTTGAAGTGCTGTAATTTCCAATATAAAGGCTCCACAACGTTTGTTAGTACCTGTGCACGTCACCTGCACAAGGCACCTAATGGAATTCAAGTAGTTCAAATCGTTGTATGTTAGATCAAACAGTCCGGAGAGTCACATCTCACTGGAGTCGGGGAATTTGGTGAAGCCAAAAGTGTTCTTTTGTTCAGAACAACTAATTGATGGGCATGATTTTCAGGAACTTAACAAGCATCAATATATTTGAAAATGACTTTGAAGGAGAGCTTCCTGTAAGTATTGGAAACCTAAGCAACCTTCCTTTTGTTGGTGACAAACGTTGGCTTGAGTGGCTACGCTTCAGAGCAGCTAAGCAATTGTGAAATATCCATGAAGACTCACAATATCATCATCTTGAGCCACTTGTCTCTATCGCGGAAGAAGCTCACCGACAACAACATTTCCCAGCAAGGTGGAGTCTCACAGATTTGATCTCAGCAGGAAATAACCTCTCTGGTGAAATTCCTGAATACCTTGGAAGTCACCCTTGGTCGCGCTGGAGCTCTCATAGAATGGATTTTGTGGCAAGCTGTGAGACGAATTCTGAGATACTGCAGGAGATAACCATCAGCAACCATATGCTTATAAGTAGCCTCTCTGCAGGCATTGCCGTTGGAGTTTTGTCTTGAAAAGTCATTGCTAGATGATAATCTCCTTGAAAGCTCTATTCAAAAGGAGACAGACGAACCGGAAAATCGCGCAGATCTTGCACTTTGTGGTAACCAGCCCAATTCAAGCTTCTAGATAACCGTCCTTCTGCAAATACTCTCTCTATTTTCAAACCCATTTTGCAGTCACGGTGGTTATCTGTAAGTTTTTTTATTCTCATTTTCCTAGCTTTTGGTTAATAGTATCTTATAGCTTCAGGAGTTCTATTTTTAGTACATCCCCATCTTTGCATCTTACTGTTCAATGCTTGCTCTTTTACCCTTTTCATTTCATGTCTTATATTGGCATTCGTGTTTCTCACGTTGATTATAAATCAGTATATTGATGCTCAACATTGGGTTTGTTGTGTTTTATAATTTCAAATCTCCATCATATGTGTTATGGTCTGGAATGAATCCTGACATTCTATTAGCTGCCTTTGAAATATGTTGATTTTACCTAATACCATCATATGAAAGCATGGCTATTGAATATGGCTGACTTGCAAAAACATCATCATATAAAATCATTATTGATTGCAGCTTCAAGGGGGAACCTTTCTATTTGATGTAGTGTGTCTATGGAATTAGAATTGAATTCCTGTCTTACCCTATCATTGGCTTTTGTGGTGTCTTCATCAACATCTGTATAGATAAATCCACATCATCTTGCATTCCATTACATCATTTTTTTCTTGCACTGTCAGATGCACCCTCCTGTGCATCATGCTGCTGTACATGCCACCTTTATGGTTCAAAAGGCAAGAAAGATGGTTGTATTAAACTACTCAGCCTGATCTGTGCTAATAGCATGAGCCTGGGAAATTTATGAAGAAGCCACGTTCTGAAGCTTCTATTGGACCCAAAGCACTTTCAGCAAATCTTTTTTTAAGGTTGCTTTGAACCATATGGAAAATTTGTTCCACAATGTCTGCATATGCCCATTTACAGGGCTCAATCCATCCGAATGATACCCAATGATAGGATCATTCATTATATGATCAGTATTGTTTGGGTCAAATTTTTTTTTAGCAAAAGGAGTAGACCAAAGTCTAGAGGTGTGTATACCTTTGATGTCAAAATTGGGTGGTCAGGTGTTAACGTTGATCAGTGTATGCCTAAGTAAAAAAAAAAAAACTCTTTCCTGTATCAGGTTTTCCTGCTAATCTAATTGTCTAGCTTCTTGAATATATCTAAATTACTGCATAATATCTGTAGGTTCTATCAGTCTTTTTGGTGAAATTATAGAACTTTCTCCTAGAGGAAGATTGCCTCACAGGTAAAGGGGTGAATGCTCAATATTATGTCCAGCACCTTCTATAGGACGAGTTGTTGTATGACCTTTTGCGATGGTACCAAATACATCAGTAGAGGGTTCAACATGATGTACATTACTGGGAGGCATTCTGACTTCAGTCAGTACCTGTTGCGTTGATTTGATAGACATGCCTTATGTTTTGCCTATTCATCTGCTACAATGTTTTCACTATGTTTATGTTATAGTTTCCTTCCCATTTCCTGTATCCCACAGCATTACTGTATATGCCCTTTACACTGTGCACAACATTGCATCTTATTTATTTACCACTGCTATAGCTTCGACATTCACTACGGCATCCAACCTCATCCCTTTCACTTGCTTCATTACATGTTGACAGCATTGGTATATCATACAATCTGGATTCAGAGAGAGATTAATATCATCATCACTCTACTTATGTCTTGAGCTATTGTAAAATGCCTTGCTTATCTAACTCAATGTCAAATTTCTGACTCATTGTAAATTCTGATTTATCAAGCTAAAACCGAATGCTCGGCGCAAGTTTCTATTCATTAAAAATTCTGATTTACCAAGTTAAATCCAAGTACTTAGTTTCTGAATGACCTTTTCATACATAGTTTCTCATTTGATGTTCTGTATAAATATATATATATATATATATATATATATATGTCTATATCCACATGTATATACATATATATATATATGTATATATATATATATGCATATATGCATATATATACATATATGTCTATGTATACTCCAATATTTTCCCAAGATATTGATATATATACATCTACCTATATATACAAATATGTACGTATGTATTTATATATATGTGCCATTTTCCATCATTTTCACCATACATATCTTTTCACTATTTGATCTCCATATGATATATGTAATTTTCCTTCTTTTTTCATTACTAATCTGGTTGTTTTGCAGGAAATATGTGGGAGATATCATTATTTGGGGGTTGTAAATTCAATTTTGGTACATTGTAATAGTTAGATCTTAATGAAAATTTACATTTCCTGTTTTAGATAGGATGAATGAGCATTGTATACATCATGAATTGCTCGTTTTCATTTTTCCTTTACTTCTCAAATTCTCACATTGGTGAAACATGAATGACACGTGCACCATTTCGTAAGAGGTAAATCAATCCAAAGTTGATGATCCACATCAATGGCCATAGTCAGGGTGTGGACAAAACTTAGGATTTTTATCTTTTACGAAATAACACTGGATCCACACTGGATCCATTTTCAAAATTCATCATATTTTCCTTAAATATCTTCTTCTTTTATTAGAATTTAACTTAAAATTAATTCAAAATATATACCAATGGCCATAGTCAGGGTATATTGAGAGTTAATTTCATTTTAAATTCTATAAAAGCACCAAATGTGTTTTGTTCTTCACTTGAATTTAAATATAGATTATTATATAATACATTCAATGACCATAGTCAAGGATGTATTATATCTTCAATCCTATTTTAATTCATTTAAAGAATGGAATAGCTTTTTTTCAAAATCCAATTTTAAAAATTTAAATTCATTCATCATATAGGGTAGAATTGCATCATATTTTTAAAATTCCTTATTCAAAACTCCAAGTAATGTAAATATCTTCCTCAATCTATCTTCAATCCTTCTCAAATCCAATTCATCCTTTCATTTTTCGAAATTCTATTTTTAATCTCAAAGTTCAATCCGACTTTGAGATTTCAAGTTCATTTTTATATATTCAAATTCAAATCAGATTTCAAAGTTCAAATTGACTTTGAAATTTCAAATTCATTTTCAAAAGCTCTAATCAAACTCAAAGTTCAATTTAACTTTGAGATTCTTGATTCATTTTTCTAAATTTCAAATTCAAACTTCAAATCCAAGGTCCAAATTGACTTTGGGGTTCATCTGTATATTCAAAAATTCATTTTTCCAAGTTCAAATCTAACTTGGAAGTTTTTGACTCATCTTCTGAATATAAACTCCAAATCCATTTTAGGATCCAATATTCAACACAGTATTCAACCCTCATATTGGATCTGAGACTTCAGATCCAATTTCCTTATAGGATCCAGAATCCAATTTGGATCTCAGACTTCAGATCCAAATCCATCTTAGGGTCCAGAGTCCAACTCTACATTGGATCTCAGATTTAAGATACAGTTCCATCTTAGGATCCAGAGTCCAAATCTACATTGGATCTTAGACTTCAGATCCAAAATTTCCTCTAAAGATCTAGACTCCAATTTCACTTTGGATCTTAGACTTCAGATCCAATTCTTCTTTAGGATCCAGACTCCAATTTCACTTTGGATCCTAGACTTCAGATCCAATTTATAAAATCCAGAATCCAACTCTACATTGGATCTTAGACTTCAGATCCAAATCCATCTTAGGATCCAGAGCCCAATTCTACATTTGGATCTCAGACTTCAGATCCACTCCATTTTAGGATCCAGAACCCAAGTCCATCTTGGATTCCAAAGCTCGGATCCCATTCTGTTTCGGATCCGAAATCCAACTCCAATTCTAGATTTCAATTCCATTTTCGGACCTAATCTGAATCTCTTAAATCCATTTCTATTCTTAAATACCATTTGATTTTCTGAGTCCTTTCCAAAATTCAAAACTTCAAAATCTAAATTCAATTCCATCTCAAGTATCCATTTCCCTTCCTAAATTCAAAATTCAAAGTCCATTTCTGACTTTGAAAACTTCATTTCCTTTCATTTCAAAGCTTCAAAATCATTCCTCCTCAGAATCAAGATTTATTCTTCCAACTCTGATCTACTTCAAAGACTTAGAATTTCTTTTATCTATCTCAAGTTCTAAAGTTAGATTCAAACCATTTTCTTCACTCCCTTACCAAGTTCATCTCAGAATACTTGGAAATTTTCAAAACATTCCTTTCAAAAGAGCATACATCCTTGCATTGCACAAGTATGATTCTTTGTGCATTTAGAGTTAGAATAAATTCTTAGATTATATTTAGGCAAAGCAAAAGGCATAGATTCGATCCTTGGTTCGATTACCCCTGGTAAAGGCGCCAGGAAGGGTCGAACCTCCTACCGACGAGCGAATCCCGTCTCTCCATCTTTTTCCCGCAATATTTTCAAAACGGAGGCGAGTTAAATTTTTAAATATTTTCAAATTAAGGTCAAGTGAGACCGCGCAAAATAGTTCCTCTTCTCTCTTTCTTTCTCTTCTTTTCTTTTCTCTCTTTCTTTTCTTTCTTTTATTCTTCTCCCTTCAAAAGGAGGAGAATAGAGGTTAGAAAAGGAAAAGAGAAGGAAGAGAGAGAAACCACAAGAGAGAGGAAAAAATTTTGCGATGATCACACCATTCCTGTTTCCTTCTCAAAAATTTTCAGGAGAACATGATGAGAAATTTCTGCAAAAAAAAAAAAAACAACATTAAGGATCCTTCTAATTTCACCAGATGGCACCCATCTCGCATTGAAAATTTTTATCCATGATACCGATCTGCTCTTTATCCTTTTTTTGGGTCTAGGGTCATAACAGGAACAGAGATTTTGAGATCTATTACTGTAATGATTTATACATTTTGCAGTGTGTGATCATCGCAAAAATTTTCCGCTTTCGTTGTTTCTCTCCCTTCCTTTTCTTTCCCTTTTCTGACCTCCATTTTCCTCCTTTTTGAAGGGAGGAAAAATAAAAGAAAGAAAAGAAAGAGAGAAAAGAAAAGAAAGAAAGAAAAAGAGAAGAGGAACTATTTTGCGGGTTTACACTTGACCTTAATTTGAAAACATTTAGAAATTTAACTCGCCTCCGTTTTGAAAATTTGCGGGAAAGATGGGGAGACGGGATTCGCTCGTCGGTACAAGGTTCGACCGTTCCTGGCGCCTTTACCAGGGGTAATCGAACCAAGGATCGAATTTATGCCTCTTTGCTTTGCCTAAATATAATCTAAGAATTTATTCTAACTCTAAATGCACGAAGAATCATGCTTGTGCAATGCAAGGATGTATGCTCTTTTGAAAATTGATTTAGAAATTTCCAAGTATTCTGAGATGAACTTGGTAAAGGAGTGAAGAAGTGATTTAATTTAACTTAGAACTTGGGATAGATCAGTGGAGTTCTAAGTTTTTGAAGTAAATCAGAGTTGGAAAAGTAAATCTTGATTTTGGAGAAAGAATGATTTAAAGCTTTGAAATGAAAGGAAATTAAGTTTCACAGTCAGAAATGGACTTTGAATTTAATCCTGGATTTAGGACAAGAAGATGAAATTTGGAAGTGATATTGCATTTAAATTTTAGAATGGATCTGAGAAAATCAAATGGTATTTTAAAATAGAAATGGGTTTAGGGAGTTCAAATGAGATCTGGAAATAGACTTGAATTTGAAATCTAGAATTGGGAATAGAATTGGATCTTAAAATGGATTTAAGATCTGGGATTTGAGATCTGATGTAAAATTGGGTTCTGGACCCTAAGATGGATTTGGATCTGAAGCCTGAGATCCAATGTAGAGTTGGACTCTGGATCCTAAGATGGATTTGGATCTGAAGTCTGAGACCCAGGGTGAAGTTGGATTCTGGATCCTAAGATGGATTTGGATCTAAAGTCTGAGATCCAAGGTGAAATTGGATTCTGGATCCTAAGATGGATTTGGATCTGAAGTCTGAGATCCAAGGTGAAGTTGGATTCTGGATCCTGAAGGGGAATTGGATCCGAAGTCTGAGATCCAATTTAGAGTTGGATTCTAGAACCCTAAGATGAAATTGGATCTAAAGTCTGAGATCCAGAGTAGAATTGTATTTAGAAGGCTGGGTCCAAGTTGATCCGATTTTGGATTTGGAATTTCTAAAATTGATTTGAGAATTTGAATTTTGAATATGCAAAATGAATTTCAAAGTCAAATTGGACTTCGAAGCTTGGATCTGGAATTTAGAAGATGAATCCATATTTCCAAGTTTGAATAATTTTTAGGAATTGAATCTTAAATATACAAATGAATTTCAGAGTCAAGTTTAGACTTTGAATTTGAAGTTTGAATTTGAAATTTAGAAGATAAAGAGAATCTCAAAGTTAATTTAAACTTTGGATTTGATTGGAGTTTTGAATATATAAAATGAATTCCAAAGTCAATTTAGACTTTGAATTTGAAGTTAGAATTTAAATTTTAGATATACAAATGGATTTCAATGTCAATTTGGATTTTAAACTTAAGCTAGAATTTGGATTTTTGAAATACAAGATGATTCTGAAGTTTCAAAGTCAAATGGAACTTTGAAATTGATTTCTTGAATCCTTTTGAGAAATAGAATTGAATTCGAATTTATGAATAGGATTTGATCTGAGAAATGAAGGAAAAAAATTACTTGGATTTATGAAAAGGAAATTTTAAAAATATGATGCAATTCTACCCTATATGATGAATGAATTTAAATTTTTAAAATTGGATTTTGAAAAAAAGCTATTCCATTCTTTAAATGAATTAAAATAGGATTGAAGATAGGATCCAATATGAGTGTTGAATACTGTGTTGAATATAGGATCCTAAAATGGATTTGGAGTTTATATTCAGAAGATGAGTCAAAAACTTCCAAGTTAGATTTGAACTTGGAAAAATGAATTTTTGAATATACAGATGAACCCCAAAGTCAATTTGGACCTTGGATTTGAAGTTTGAATTTGAAATTTAGAAAAATGAATCAAGAATCTCAAAGTTAAATTGAACTTTGAGTTTGATTAGAGCTTTTGAAAATGAATTTGAAATTTCAAAGTCAATTTTAACTTTGAAATCTGATTTGAATTTGAATATATAAAAATGAACTTGAAATCTCAAAGTCGGATTGAACTTTGAGATTAAAAATAGAATTTCGAAAAATGAAAGGATGAATTGGATTTGAGAAGGATTGAAGATAGATTGAGGAAGATATTTACATTACTTGGAGTTTTGAATAAGGAATTTTGGAAAATATGATGCAATTCTATCCTAAATGATGAATGAATTTAAATTTTTGAAGTTGGATTTTGAAAAGCTATTCCATTCTTTAAATGAATTAAAATAATATTGAAGATATAATACATCCTTGACTATGGTCATTGAATGTATTATATAATAATCTATATTTAAACTCAGGTGAAGAATGAAACACATTTGGTGCTTTTTATAGAATTTAAAATGAAATTAACTCTCAATATACCCTGACTATGGGCATTGGTATATATTTTGAATTAATTTTAAGTTAAATTCTGATAAAAGGAGAAAATATTTTAAGGAAATATGATGAATTTTGAAAATGGATCCAGTGTTATTTCGTAAAAGATAAAAATCCTAAGTTTTGTCCACACCCTGACTATGGCCATTGATGTGGATCATCAACTTTGTATTGATTTACCTCTTACGAAATGGTGCACGTGTCATTCGTGTTTCACCAATGTGAGAATTTGAGAAGTAAAGGAAAAATGAAAACGAGCAATTCATGATGTATACAATGCTCATTCATCCTATCTAAAACAGGAAATGTAAATTTTCATTAAGATCTAACTATTACAATGTACCAAAATTGAATTTACAACCCCCAAATAATGATATCTCCCACATATTTTCTGCAAAACAACCAGATTAGTAATGAAAAGAGAAGGAAAATTACATATATCATATGGAGATCAAATAGTGAAAAGATATGTATGGTGAAAATGATGGAAAATGGCACATATATATAAATACATACGTACATATTTGTATATATAGGTAGATGTATATATATCAATATCTTGGGAAAATATAGGAGTATACATAGACATATATGTATATATATGCATATATGCATATATGCATATATATATATACCCAAGCCGAAGCTCGAAGTACGTGGCATATAAGATGTCTCTTCGGTTCTAAGGTAAAGGCTTCCCAACATCCTTGAGCACCTACCGATATACCTCGGACTATGGCCCTTAGGAACGTGGTAGGGGGGCGCGAACCCAAATAAGTGGTCAAGTTGTGAGGCTCTCTTCCGAACTATGGTTCAGTGAGACAGCCCAGCAACGTGAAGACCGGGACAATATAGGTAAGGAGGTTTTTGAAAACATGTTCAACATGCAGATAAAACCAGAAGGCTCTAATGCAAGTCCTAAAGAGATAGATTTAAATAAAGAGAAGCATACACTATTTTGCATTCAATCCCTAGAATTGAGGAGTGTTGTATTTAAGACCTAAGTCTAATGTGAACATGAATATAATCTCCTCAATATGGTCCTACCAAACCATACTTAGATCCTATATGCAAATAATGTCAGCTTAGGACAGAGTCTAGGCTCCTAAGGTTTGCATGGAAATGAAGCTGACATAGAAAGATAAAGACTTAGATAATATTAAAGCAAAGCAAAGGCATAGATCCGACCGGACGAAGACGGGTCCCATCACGGTCGCCAAAACTGTGATCATCGCAAAAAAATTTCCTCTCTCTTGTGGTTTCTCTCTCTTCCTTCTCTTTTCCTTTTCTAACCTCTATTCTCCTCCTTTTGAAGAGAGAAGAATAAAAAAAAGAAAAGAAAGAGAGAAAAGAAAAGAAGAGAAAGAAAGAGAGAAGATGAACTATTTTGCGCGGTCTCACTTGACCTTAATTTGAAAATAATTAGAAATTTAACTCGCCTCCATTTTGAAAATATTGCGGGAAAAAGATGGAGAGACGGGATTCGCTCGTTGGTACGAGGTTCGACCGTTCTTGGCACCTTTACCAGGGGTAATCGAACCAATGATCGAATCTATGTCTTTTGCTTTGCCTAAATATAATCTAAGAATTTATTCTAACTCTAAATGCACAAAGAATCATACTTGTGCAATGCAAGGATGTATGCTCTTTTGAAAGGAATGTTTTGAAAATTTCCAAGTATTCTGAGATGAACTTGGTAAGGGAGTGAAGAAAATGGTTTGAATCTAACTTTAGAACTTGAGATAGATAAAAGAAATTCTAAGTCTTTGAAGTAGATCAGAGTTGGAAGAATAAATCTTGATTCTGAGGAGGAATGATTTTGAAGCTTTGAAATGAAAGGAAATGAAGTTTTCAAAGTCAGAAATGGACTTTGAATTTTGAATTTAGGAAGGGAAATGGATACTTGAGATGGAATTGAATTTAGATTTTGAAGTTTTGAATTTTGGAAAGGACTCAGAAAATCAAATGGTATTTAAGAATAGAAATGGATTTAAGAGATTCAGATTAGGTCCGAAAATGGAATTGAAATCTAGAATTGGAGTTGGATTTCGGATCCGAAACAGAATGGGATCCGAGCTTTAGAATCCAAGATGGACTTGGGTTCTGGATCCTAAAATGGAGTGGATCTGAAGTCTGAGATCCAAATGTAGAATTGGGCTCTGGATCCTAAGATGGATTTGGATCTGAAGTCTAAGATCCAATGTAGAGTTGGATTCTGGATTTTATAAATTGGATCTGAAGTCTAGGATCCAAAGTGAAATTGGAGTCTGGATCCTAAAGAGGAATTGGATCTGAAGTCTAAGATCCAAAGTGAAATTGGAGTCTAGATCTTTAGAGGAAATTTTGGATCTGAAGTCTAAGATCCAATGTAGATTTGGACTCTGGATCCTAAGATGGAACTGTATCTTAAATCTGAGATCCAATGTAGAGTTGGACTCTGGACCCTAAGATGGATTTGGATCTGAAGTCTGAGATCCAAATTGGATTCTGGATCCTATAAGGAAATTGGATCTGAAGTCTCAGATCCAATATGAGGGTTGAATACTGTGTTGAATATTGGATCCTAAAATGGATTTGGAGTTTATATTCAGAAGATGAGTCAAAAACTTCCAAGTTAGATTTGAACTTGGAAAAATGAATTTTTGAATATACAGATGAACCCCAAAGTCAATTTGGACCTTGGATTTGAAGTTTGAATTTGAAATTTAGAAAAATGAATCAAGAATCTCAAAGTTAAATTGAACTTTGAGTTTGATTAGAGCTTTTGAAAATGAATTTGAAATTTCAAAGTCAATTTGAACTTTGAAATCTGATTTGAATTTGAATATATAAAAATGAACTTGAAATCTCAAAGTCGGATTGAACTTTGAGATTAAAAATAGAATTTCGAAAAATGAAAGGATGAATTGGATTTGAGAAGGATTGAAGATAGATTGAGGAAGATATTTACATTACTTGGAGTTTTGAATAAGGAATTTTAAAAATATGATGCAATTCTACCCTATATGATGAATGAATTTAAATTTTTAAAATTGGATTTTGAAAAAAAGCTATTCCATTCTTTAAATGAATTAAAATAGGATTGAAGATATAATACATCCTTGACTATGGTCATTGAATGTATTATATAATAATCTATATTTAAATTCAAGTGAAGAACAAAACACATTTGGTGCTTTTATAGAATTTAAAAT
This sequence comes from Nuphar pumila, assembly GCF_984573655.1. Taxonomy (NCBI): domain Eukaryota; kingdom Viridiplantae; phylum Streptophyta; class Magnoliopsida; order Nymphaeales; family Nymphaeaceae; genus Nuphar; species Nuphar pumila. Next base: position 52,470,228 of record NC_143264.1, on the reverse strand, counting down.
GAAATTAACTCTCAATATACCCTGACTATGGCCATTGGTATATATTTTGAATTAATTTTAAGTTAAATTCTAATAAAAGAAGAAGATATTTAAGGAAAATATGATGAATTTTGAAAACGGATCCAGTGTGGATCCAGTGTTATTTCGTAAAAGATAAAAATCCTAAGTTTTGTCCACACCCCGACTATGGCCATTGATGCAAATCATTAACTTATGATTGATTTACCTCTTACGAAATGGTGCACGTGCCATTCGTGTTTCACCAATGTGAGATTTTGAGAAATAAAGGAAAAGATGCATGAAAACAGGTAATTTGTGATTTTATAATGCTCATTCATTCTACCTAAGACAGGAAATGTAAATTCTTTTTCAAATCTAACTATTACAACTTGAATCTGATTAAAAAAAAAAAAATTGAAAGAATCTCCAAGAAGGTAGATATTTTCATGTATTTCCTGTAAAATATTGAGTTAGCATAGGATAAGATATGGAAATATACAAAAACCGAAAAATACCATATGAAGGGTCAATGTTCATATGGTTATGCTTATGATAAAATGTAAATATACCTACGACTATACAATGGAGAAATCTATCTACTTTGATGCATAGATTCATGAAAAGGATCACATGTAAATGTATATATATGGTATACTAGACTAGTGAGAAAGTGTGTTAATGAATATATACAAAGGGGTATGAATATGCAACATGCTTATACAGGAGTGGCAGCAGGGGATGATGGATGTAATTGCAATGAAATAAACAGTAAAAGATGATGCTGGACTTGTATAAGTATAGGATATTCAGCAGATATATACGGTATACAACAGCAAGGTGTTGCGGTGATGGTCAGTGAGTATAGAGGCTGTGGTATGAATGAAATGAAGGCCATAACAGTGTTGGGCAAACACTACTGTAGGCATGTGGTAGCCTTGGCAGTACCATTGCTCCTAAACAACAAATGATCATTGAAGAAATTGTAACAAAAAAAAAACTCTGATCCAAGACTCCCAAATGGAAACTGGATCTGTGAATGGCCCACAGTGACATACTGTGATGTAGTGAAGATGGGCAGGGGCTAAGGTGGTATTATGACTGTGATGACAGCCTGTATAGTCAAGTTGTGGTGTTGGTATACAGGGGTGTTGCTGCAGTGATATGAATTGAAATATAGGAGTGAATAGTATGGCAAGCAAATGACAGTGAAAAATACTGTGAGATATGGATAGCTTGTGGTGGAGTGTAGATGCAATGATAGCTCATTGAGAGGCTCAATCTTATCATGTGAAACCTGTATATTTTCCCAACTTGAAGTTTGAAGCATCAACAAGCTTGTAGAATATGAAGACAAATCATTCATTTTTTTTTTGAAAGCTTAAACCTATTAGATTCTACGCACAGAACATATGCAAGAGGTCTTATGAACCCAATATAAGCTTGGTAGGTAACAGTTTAAATCCTTTCACGGAGCACCACTATGGTCATTAACAGAGGCAAGAAAGCTTTTAGTGCCTGAAGCACTTCCAAAAGCATTAATCCCTAGAGTAATCAAAACTGCTGAATCTGAGAAACCCACCCAGATCTTGCGACCCATGTTCATACCTATTTGCCCAAGCAGATTTTTGTTATTTCTGCAAAAGGGTAATATCCCTCACAGCTCACCTTCTCCATTTAAAGCAAAGTGAAGTAGATGCCTTGCAGTCATCCTGGAGCATATTTTGGATTACAACTGACGCCATGTATTTCCTTTTAGCTATATAAATATTCTGAGCAACATTGCTACAGCGAGGGTGAGTAGAGCAGGAGATCAGACTTGATGTCAGATTGGATCTGATCATATGCAAGTGCGGAGAGAGAAAATAAACAAGTGCCCAGCTACTAAAGCAAAAGATGTTGGACTGAATTTGCTATGGGATGAAGGTGATAATCAAATGCAAGGCATATAACAGATGTAAAATTTGCAATAAGCATGGATTGAATTCAATATTCAGAAAAATAAATCGGCAAATAAAATCAATGTGATTGTCATGCTAAAATTAATATAATATGCTGTTTGAACATTATCATTCAGCAGATTAGTCTCTCAAACTATTATAACAGCTTGGTGAACTACTTTCAGCAACAGATCGATTGACAGTAAATCGATCTCTGCAATTTGACCCATGCTGAGCAAAGTAATAAATGATGGAATGGCATGGCTAAGCTTTGCAACGCAGCATTGGTGTAACAGCTCGTTACCACTATTGATGATATTCACAATGGATGATGATTCTAATATATGAAAAGCGTAAAATGCTTGGGATAATGATTCTAATCTATGACCCTTTAGACAACAGATATGGCACTTCGAGTATATTTCATTGAAGCATGCGGAATCTCATGTTATGTTATAACAAGTACAGGGAACAATGACAAAAGAGAAGAAAAAAAAAATCTGGAATTACAGGTTATAAAACAGGCTATATACAGTGAGAATGAATGGCTTTAGCAGAAATGAAGCTAGAATTGTGTAGAACACTGACTGAACCAGAGTTCGGTACCTGAACCAACTATGGAGGAAATGGTGTCAGCATCTGTGCTCACGCAAGTGAGAGATTTCAAAAGGGCGCTTCTCAATAATCAGCCAACCTCATATATGAATCCGATAGAAGGACCAACAAATTTAAAGAAGTGTTAATCACACAGCAAATAAGCCAACAAGTCGATCTGTGGATTTAAATCTCTGTTAGTGGAAGAAAAAAAAAATATTTGTAGATCATACGAGGAGGTCAATGGGTATATATAAATAAATTCAACAAAGGGATCAACAAATTTTTACAACTGCTCAGTAAACACCCACAGATGGAAATTAAGTAGTCATTCTCCAAAATCACCTGCCGTGAAGCCCAAACTCCCTAATCTGTCAACTGACGGTAATCAAAGGGAGAAAATAGAAAGAATCGTCGATTATGTGAAATGCCTTACAAAATCAAAAGAGAAAGAAAAATGATGGTGATAACATGGTATTTAAAACGGGAAATTAACAATACAGAGATCGGAAAATAAACAATAAATGGAATCATCGATTGATCTAAAAGGAAGACAAATAAAAAAAAAAAACAAAATTTAAAGAGCAAAGATATAGATGTCAGAATCAGAAGACTCTGTTAATGTAGCCGTAGGTGGATCAATACTGCTATAATGCAGATTGATCCTATCCCAGATGCATGAAGAAACACAAAAAAAAAAAAGGATACTAGAAATCAAAGATGGAAAATGAAGAAAATGAATGATGATAATGAAAACACACAAAAAAAAAAAAAAAAAACTGAAATGTGGAGGGGCTTCTTACCTTGGCCTTGCAAAAGTTTTTGAAAGAGGAAATCGATACTCCTCTGGTGGAATCAGAGGGGGAGCTCTCTGGTTCTTCTGGCTTGCAGGTACTTCTGAATTTGGAAGAGAGGGAGGGAATAGGGGAAAAAGATGAAATGTTCATGTTGGTTGATGGTGAACGCTTGATGGAATCCTTCAGAAGAGATCTTCCCCCCCCTTTTCACTGCAGTGGGGGCCTGCTTATATAGGCAACGAGAGAGGGAATTGGTTGAAGATGGAGGGCCACCCAGCGGGGAGGAAGGTGATGAACGAAGGAGGAGGATGGAGACGATCGGTTGAGCATCGATGGCGGAGATAAAGGTGCTCATCGATCGAAGGGTGGAAGCTTGGGGGAGACGATCCTGCAGCCGTTGTGAGTTTCTTTAATTTCCAAAGAGGGGGTCCCTTTTAAGATTTAAAAAAAAAAAAAATGGTTTATGATTTTCAAAAAGAGGTTTTTAAGAGAGGTTTTTGGCAAAAATTCAATTTTTCAAGTTTTAAAACCTTTTGCTTTTCCCAAATTTTTCGATTTTTGCATCATTTTCCATTTTTTGTAGTTTTGTAATAGAAAACTAAGATTTAAAAAGAAAACTAAGTTTCAAACACAAATAATTTTTTTTTGTATTTTTCTGAGAAATATTTACAAAAAGAGTGTTTCTCCGAGAATTTTCAAATCATTTTGGAGAAATTTCTTCAGAAAGTGGGTTTGGACCCAAGCTTTTGAGAAAATGTTCGAGTTTTGGGACTCGAATTGAGAAATACAATATGATGGATCCAAACAGATGTCGGAGGGACTGTCCGAGCTATTTAAAAACTATTTTTGGTATTTTCTGTGATTTTAATTTAAAATTTGGACAATGTGACTCAGATTTGGATCTGGACAATGGATCCAGATCCAAAATCAATTTAAACATATAAAATGAATTTAATTTCAGTAAAACTTGAGAAATGAACTTGAATTTAGATTTAAAAATGACTCATTTGCTCAAAAAATGAATTTAGGGGCAAAAAGGGAATATCTAAAAGATTTTGAAAAATTTGGGGTGTTTACAGATGCCCCTCTTTGCTACTAAGCCGGTTGAAAGCCGAGTTTAGTGGCAAAGAAAACACTCCAAATTTTGAAAAATGCCCCAGTCAGCAGATCTGAACTGGGTGTGGAAGAATTTTGATTTAAAAGACATGGTTTTTCAGATTTAAAACTTTATCCTTGAATGGCTTTGGGAAGACGAAACCCTCGAAAATGATATGATTGAATGATAGAGATGAGGAAATTGTGATGGGACTTTGGGTGATGATCCCAAAATGATAGGAGTTTTGATCTAGTCTCATGGGTGAGACAAGATCAACTTTTTGAGTGACTCAGGTTTAGCCCTTAACCTGGTTGGGACAGAGATATATCAAGATAATCTGAATGGGGAAGGGAATATATGATGACCTTGATGGGACACTTTTGGGAAAATGCCTCATGAGATGAAGCTCAAGTAGGATCCTGTCCTGGATGGATATACAAAGCATGGATTCCTCGATGGCAAGAACCATAATGGGACCTTCGGAATTTGGACGAACAAATCCGAAAGGAGTTTGCGAAAGGAGGAAGAAAAATGGGGTTCCCTAAAGCTTTGAAAAAGTGATGAACTTGGATGTCTCATTGTTGAGACTAAATTAGCTTTTGAATTTAATGACCTCTTGCGAAAAGTACAAGTTTTGACCCTTATTCTGAGTGGGAACAACCATACGGATTTCTCGAAACTGTGATGGGACAGGAGAGATACTTCAACTGAATGGGGTAGCTCTTCTGGAAGATGTGAACAACGCTAGGTTGCACCAAAAATGGGTATTGAATATTTATTTCATTCTTGGAATATCTAGAAAATTTTGCCGATAAGATAAATTTATAGTTGACTTCAATGCTTGAAAATGTGCGTATGTGTGCAAAAGATATTCCCTCTTTTACTTAGAATATTTCCTCCAACGAGGTTAACTCCTCGGTTTTAAGAGTCAAATTCAAAATTTTAGCGCTGATGATTTTCTTCAAGGAGGCTATCCATTTCCTTGGTATAAGAAGAGAAGAAATATTCTCAATTTCATAAAAGCAGGTAGTGAAAAGACATTGATAGAAGATATTTTGCATAAGAAAAGATGATTTCTGGCAATTTAGGCAGTTTGATATCTAAGTGTTTTCTCATGATAATCTTCTCGCACTCCTTTTTTGAGTCATTGAACTTTTTCGGGCTTTTACATCATCCTTCATTTGGATGTGTCCTGACTTTTCTCTCTTTTTCATGGAAGGGTACATCACAAACTCCTTCATCTCGGAGATGTTCTGATCCTCCTTTTTCTCAGGGATTATATATGACGGTATTGGCTCAAAGGTCTTTAGATGATAGCAGAAATCAAATATCATTTAGGGTTTGTCGGTAGGTCCATCACACTCGCCTTCATCTCGACGGTGATCTTGAACTTTCCCTGAAAGGATCCTTCACAAACTCCTTCATCTTGGTAGATGATCCAAATCTTCTTTGGCCCCGGGGGTCTACTCGCTTAATTCACCTTCATCTTGACGACAATTGAGAGATCCCTTTTGCAGATATTTGATTGCAACTTTAAAAATGAGAAGATATGGATTAAGTGTGTTCTTTTGTAGCTCAAGACATTTCCACTGTCTGATTGCCAGAAAATTGTCTTTAAATATGCATCATAGCCATGATCAATATCAATTCATTTCTGGCTTTTCAATATCATTGAATATTTATTTCACTAATCATACCGAGGATATTTCTTTTATCCTTTTGGTTGATCAACAGGAAAAAGATTTGAATTTTATCCCTTTTTCACAAAAAGTTTCACCTCTTTGGAAAGAATACTAGAGGTAATCTGAGGTAATTCTTTTGTGTAGTAAGATTTATTTGGAATCAACACATATTTTTAGCAAATTGGCAAAGTTTTCATGACTCCTATGTGAAATATTTACTCCACATAGATTTTGATGCGACCTTTAGTTGCAATTTATGATTTTGGACGTTCTGATTAGTAAAACTGGAACCTTTCATTTAACGACCAGCGAAGGAGCTGGAACCTTTCATTTAATGACCAGCGAAGTAGCTGGGACATTTCTTTTAACGACCAACGAAGGAGTTGGAACATTTCATTTAGCGACCAGCGAAGTAGCTGGAACATTTCATTTAATGACCAGCGAAGTAGCTGGAACATTTCATTTAGCGACCAGCGAAGTAACTGGAACATTTCATTTAGCGACCAGCGAAGTAGATGGAACATTTCATTTAATGACCAGCGAAGTAGCTGGAACATTTCATTTAACGACCAGCGAAGTAGCTGGGACATTTCATTTAGCGACCAGCGAAGTAGCTGGGACATTTCATTTAATCATTTAACGACCAACGAAGTAGCTGGGACATTTCATTTAATCATTTAACGACCAGCAAAGTAGCTGGGACATTTCATTTAATCATTTAACAACCAGTGAAGTAGCTGGGACATTTCATTTAATCATTTAGCGACCAGCGAAGTAGCTGGGACATTTCATTTAATCATTTAACGACCAGCGAAGTAGCTGGGACATTTCATTTAATCGACCTGATTTAAGATTGAGACTTTTGAAAGACAACCATTTACGAGAACTGAACTTGATCTTTAGATTTAAAAACTTTAGCAAAATAACCAGTGCGAGCACTAGGTTTTCCAACTGAGAGTCAGGAAGGAGATCGGCCTATTTAAGATATTTAGAGATCGAAGCAAGAAGAATGGCCGGGGTTTCAGGATTATCCCTTATCCTGAAGGGGAAATAGAAGATTTTATGAAGAGATAACCTGAGACTTGAATTTAGAAGGGATATGACAAGATTTAGAATTTATGATCTATGATTTAGATGGACCAGGTATGTGACGAGGAATAAAAAAAGAATAAACTTTGAGAAGACAAAAGGATATAGAACTTTTAAAAAAAATGTAGAACATTTGAGGAAACTTTGATTTTTATTTTTGTGAAAAGAACTCCCACAGGTAGCATGGTTGCCCCTCTGAGTGATCTTCAGAATTATCCCTTATCCTGAATGGGAAAAAGAATAGAATTTAAAGAGATTAAATGGGAAATTGATATAAATCTAGAAAATCAACAAAAGATTGACAAAACTTGTATTTACAAAAGAGTCCTCATAGGTAGCGTTATTGCTCCTACGAGGGGTTTCAGGATTATCCCTTATCCTGAATGGAAAAAAGAATGGAATTTAAAGAGATTTAATGAAGGGAAATTGATATAAATCTAGAAAATCAACAAAGATTAATAAAACTTGTATTTACAAAAGAATCCTCATAGGTAGCGTTGTGGCTCCTACGAGGGGTTTCAGGATTATCCCTTATCCTGAATAGGAACAGAATAGAATTTAAAAAAATTTAGCGAAGGCAAATTGATATAAATCTAGAAAATCAATAAAGATTAACAAAACTTGTATTTACAAAAGAATCCCCATAGGTAGCGTTGTTGCTCCTACAAGGGGTCTCAGGATTTTCCCTTATCCTGAATGGGAAAAGAATAGAATTTAAGAAAGTGAAGAGAAATTGATATAAATTTAGAAAATCAAATAAAGGTTGACGAAACTTGTATTTACAAAAGAATTCTCGTAGGTAGCATTATTGCTCCTACGAGAGGTCTCAGGATTTTCCCTTATCCTGGATGGGAGCACCTCGGACAACAACGGTCAGGTTTATCCCTTAACCTGAAAGGGTATCACCTCGGACAACGAGGGTCAGGTTTATCCCTTGACCTGAGCGGGAAGCACCTCGGACAACGAGGGTCAGGTTTATCCCTTGACCTGAAAGGGTACACCTCGGACAACGAGGGTCAGGTTTATCCCTTAACCTGAAAGGGGCTACAAAGAAAATTTAGAAAATACCTCATGGGAAAGAGGCATCAGGTTTATCCCTTAACCTGAAAGGGTAAAGAATTGATAAAATTTAATAGAATTTTTGAGAAAATATTTGATAAACTTGATAAAACTTGATAAAATTGATGTAAACTTGATAAAAATATGAATAAAATGAATGAAACTGAAAAATTAACTGAAGATTTACAAGATTTGAGAAAAAGGAGTTTTTCTGATCCTGCCTGCATATGGGATCTTGGAAAAAATGTTTATTTAAAGGATAAATGAGAAATCATTTCGGGGGAAGAAAATCCACCACAAGAAGAATGATCAGCGCGAGATCTGATCCTTTAAACCAAACATGAGAGATCATCATGAGGGTTAATTTTCGAAGGCAATGGTTTTGAATACCTAATTTTTGAAAAAGAAGATCAACAATAGATCTGATTTCTAAAAATAACAGTTCGAAATCGATAATAAGATCAACACAAGGGTTGATCGTTGAAGGTAATGCTTAAAAACCAATCTTGGAAGATAAGACCAACATAGGGTCGATCTTTGAATATAATGATTTAAAACCCATTTTTGGAAGATAAGATCAATGCAATGATTGATCTTTGAATATGATGATTTATAATCCATTTTAAAAGATAAGAACAACGCAAGGGTTGATCTTTGAAAAGCTTTGAGATCAATTTTGGAGGATAAGACCAACGCAAGGGTTGATCTTTTGAATAAAAAGATTTGAAAGCCATTTTGGAAGATAAGATCAATACAAGGATTGTTTGAATATAAAGGCTTTGAAATCCACTTTGAAAGATAAGGTTTGATCTATAAAGATTTGAAATCCATTTTGAAAGATAAGATCAACACAAAGGTTGATCTTTTAAAATTCATTTTGAAAGATAAGATCAACACAAGGATTGATCTTTGAATATAAAAGTTTAAAATTCGTTTTGGAAAATAAGACCAACACAAGGGTTGATCTTTCAATATAATGGTTTGAAAAACTTATTTTTTTGAAGACATGATCAACACGAGGGTTGATTTTTTTTGTCAAAGGTTAGACCAAGGAATATTTGAACTCTTTGGTCATAACGAAGATTTTTAAAATTTCATGATTATTGAAAAAGCCCTCATAGGTAATATCATTTCTCTCATGAATGATGTCAGGATTGTCTCGCATTCTGAAAAGAACAGGAATTTAAATGTCCCAGTACGGCAAAGGGAGAAGAAGCATTGGATATAAAAGATATAAAGGAAATTGACATTTTATTTGATAAGCAAAAGATTTGATAACAACTGAATATTTACAAGAACTTGAAAAAGGAAAGGACTCATAGAAGACTTGGCTGACTAGCCCCTACAAGACAACTGACAAAAAGAGACGAAAGCAAACAAAAACTTTGGCTTTATCAATTCTTTGAGTGGTCCGGGAATGGTTCTGTCAGGACTGCTGGCTGCTTTTCTTCCTCGTCCTCTATCAGCTCACTTCTGTCAATGCAGTCTTATATCATGTGTTTGAGGACGAAGCAATGCTCTGTGTCATGCCCCGTTGCTCTATGGAACTTGCAGAATTGATCTTTGAATTTTCCCAAGATTACGGGAGGATCTGCTATTTTAGGGAGCTTGATCATCCCGTGCTTCAAAAGGTAATTCATAATCACTTCTAAACTCTCAAACAACGGAGTGAGGACTCGATATTTTTCCCACTTGATGTACTTGGGTTTCTCTTGAAGATCACCCTTTTGCTGAAGGCCGATTGGAAGCGGTTTATTATTGTTTTTAAAGGATCCCTCCTTCTGCCCCTTGTTCTGATCTGCTCTCGGACCACTGCTACTGTTGTTCTTATTTCCTTTGTTGCTGCTACCAAGATTATTGCAGGAGGCATCAACTGAATGAGCGAATTGCGCCTTCTTCTTCTGGTCTTGGACATTCTTGACCAGAGGTGTGCCCTCGTAAAGCCCACTTTCTATCCCTGCTTCGAGCCATTCAGCTCGCTCGATCAACTTGATGAAGGATTTCGCCGGGGAAGTGGCGATGAGGCTCCTTATAGGCTGAGAGAAATTGTTGAGGATCACCTGCAATGCGTGTTCCTCAGGAATGGGTACCTTCATTTTATTACAAGTGCTTCTCCACCTGTGAATGAAATCACCTGCTCTTTCATTCTCTCCTTGCTTCAGGTTGTAAAGATGATTTAATGTAGGTGAGACTTTTGTGTTGAATAAGAAGCGCTCGATGAACAAATTTACTACCTTATCGAACTCTCGTAGTTCGATAGGATTCACATGATCGGCATACCATCTGGCTGCTACACCCTCCAAACTACGGGGAAAACAGATGAACAGAGCCCTGTTATCTTTCCTGAAACGACTGCACTCTGCATAAAATGTGGCCAAGTGGGCTTTAGGGTTGCCAGTCCCATTAAATTTGAGAAACTTGCGAGAAAGATTCTCTAGGTTATCGTCCCCATCTAGACCATCGTAAAAATCTTCGCCAGTGTAGGTCTGCTTGCCCTTACCCTTGGCTTGAATGTCCTTAATCGCTCGATTCATCTCCTTCATCTGTTTACTCATCAGGTCCTCTGTTGGAGCCCCAGATTTGGGCTTGTTGACAGATTCGGGCTCTTCCGCAACTATCTTTACAGACTGTCTCGGAGGATTCTGCTTGTAGACAATCTGCTCTTCCTCTTCCGATTCTTTCTCGACTGACTCTGATTCCTCAGAAGTAGTATCTGGCTGCACCTTCTTTCTGATGATTCTGACTTGCTTCTTTACAGGCTTCTTCCTCAGCTTGCTTTTAGGAACTGCCTCTTTCAGCTTGGCCTCGGCTTGCTCTGACATCATCCTCGCCATCATCTTTTGGAACATGTCATACATAGCGAGGTCGATGTCATCCTTCTTGCTCTGACTTTGTCCCCTGACTGATTTAGGAGAGCTTATCTCTTCCGCCTCACTGTCGCTGAGTTGAGGAACTGTTTCTTTTCCCCCTCTTGTAGTAACCATTTTTGAAATATCAGAACTCTCTGTGGAGGAAAAATGGAGGTTTTTAGACCAAAGAAACTTTTTGGAGATATTTTGACAAAGAGGAAGGATTTAGGTTAAAAATTTAATTGTATCCCATTACTAGGGATTGAGTCGCCACCAAATTTGTGACAATTGCATTGTTTACTCTACGAGGGAGAGTAACCAACTGAAAATATGAAAAGAAAATATTATTTTTGAAAAGGATATCTCTTGATGGAAAGAGATTTTTATGAAAATATAAACAAGAATATAAAAACAGAAGAAAAATAAAAGGAAAAATGGAATTTTGAGAATAAATGGTAAGGATTTAAACTTTTGAAGAACTTGCAGGCAGGATCAGAAGATTTTGGAAGAATTTTTAGAAGAAGAAGAAGAAAAGGATAAAGAAAAATACACCTGGGTTTTAAAAATAAAGAGGACATTTTGAAACATATACCCAGGGTTTTGGAAAATATAAGGAAGATATAAAATATCACACAATCACAGATATACAAGCAAGGATATACAAACAACACTCCCTAAAGCTGACTCTATATGCAATATTTGAAATGGCTGATAGGACCTTAATCCTAACTCTAAGATTTATATCATCTGATTCCAATCAAGGTATGCCGATATACTCAAGCCGAAGCTTGAAATACGTGGCATATAAGATATTTCTCCGGTTCTAAGGTAAGGCTTCCCAACATCCTTGAGCACCTACCGATATACCTCGGACTATGGCCCTTAGGTACGTGGTAGGGGGGCGCGAACCCAAATAAGCGGTCTAGTTGTGAGGCTCTCTCCCAAACTATGGTTCAGTGAGACAGCCCAGCAACGTGAAGACCGGGACAATATAGGTAGGGATGTTTTCAAAATATGATCAACATGCAGATAAAACCAGAAGGCTCTAATGCAAGTCCTAAAGAAGATAGATTTAAATAAAGAAGAAGCATACACTTGCATACATTGTTTTGCATTCAATCCCTAAAAATTGAGGAGAGTTGTATTTAAAACCTAAGTCTAATGTGAACGTGGAATAATCTCCTCAATATGGTCCTACCAAACCATACTTAGATCCTATATGCAATGATGTCAGCTTAGGACAGAGTCTAGGCTCCTAAGGTTTGCATGGAAATGTAGCTGACATATGTTAGAATAAAGACTTAGATTATATAAAAGCAAAGCAAAGGCATAGATCCAACCGGACGAAGACTTGTCCCATCACGATCGCCAAATCTGTGATCATCGCAAAAATTTTCCTCTTTCGTTGTTTCTCTCCCTTCCTTCTCTTTCCCTTTTCTGACCTCCATTTTCCTCCTTTTTGAAGGGAGGAAAAATAAAAGAAAGAAAAGAAAGAGAGAAAAGAAAAGAAAGAAAGAAAAAGAGAAGAGGAACTATTTTGCTGGTTTACACTTGACCTTAATTTGAAAACATTTAGAAATTTAACTCACCTCCGTTTTGAAAATTTGCGGGAAAGATGGGGAGACGGGATTCGCTCGTCGGTACGAGGTTCGACCGTTCCTGGCGCCTTTACCAGGGGTAATCGAACCAAGGATCGAATTTATGCCTCTTTGCTTTGCCTAAATATAATCTAAGAATTTATTCTAACTCTAAATGCACGAAGAATCATGCTTGTGCAATGCAAGGATGTATGCTCTTTTGAAAATTGATTTAGAAATTTCAAGTATTCTGAGATGAACTTGGTAAAGGAGTGAAGAAGTGATTTAATTTAACTTAGAACTTGGGATAGATCAGTGGAGTTCTAAGTTTTTGAAGTAAATCAGAGTTGGAAAAGTAAATCTTGATTTTGGAGAAAGAATGATTTAAAGCTTCGAAATGAAAGTTAATGAAGTTTCACAGTCAGAAATGGACTTTGAATTTAATCCTGGATTTAGGACAAGAAGATGAAATTTGGAAGTGATATTGCATTTAAATTTTAGAATGGATCTGATAAAATCAAATGGTATTTTAAAATAGAAATGGGTTTAGGGAGTTCAAATGAGATCTGCAAATAGACTTGAATTTGAAATCTAGAATTGGATCTTAAAATGGATTTAAGATCTGGGATTTGAGATCTGATGTAAAATTGGGTTCTGGACCCTAAGATGGATTTGGATCTGAAGCCTGAGATCCAATGTAGAGTTGGACTCTGGATCCTAAGATGGATTTGGATCTGAAGTCTGAGACCCAAGGTGAAGTTGGATTCTGGATCCTAAGATGGATTTGGATCTGAAGTCTGAGATCCAAGGTGAAATTGGATTCTGGATCCTAAGATGGAATTGGATCTGAAGTCTGAGATCCAAGGTGAAGTTGGATTCTGGATCCTGAAGGGGAATTGGATCTGAAGTCTGAGATCCAATGTAGAGTTGGATTCTGGAACCCTAAGATGAAATTGGATTTGAAGTCTGAGATCCAGAGTAGAATTGTATTTAGAAGGCTGGGTCCAAGTTGATCCGATTTTGGATTTGGAATTTCCAAAATTGATTTGAGAATTTGAATTTTGAATATGCAAAATGAATTTCAAAGTCAAATTGGACTTCGAAGCTTGGATCTGGAATTTAGAAGATGAATCCATATTTCCAAGTTTGAATAATTTTTAGGAATTGAATCTTGAATATACAAATGAATTTCAGAGTCAAGTTTAGACTTTGAATTTGAAGTTTGAATTTGAAATTTAGAAGATAAAGAGAATCTCAAAGTTAATTTAAACTTTGGATTTGATTGGAGTTTTGAATATATAAAATGAATTCCAAAGTCAATTTAGACTTTGAATTTGAAGTTAGAATTTGAATTTTAGATATACAAATGGATTTCAATGTCAATTTGGATTTTAAACTTAAGCTAGAATTTGGATTTTTGAAATACAAGATGATTCTGAAGTTTCAAAGTCAAATGGGACTTTGAAATTGATTTCTTGAATCCTTTTGAGAAATAGAATTAAATTCGAATTTATGAATAGGATTTGATCAGAGAAATGAAGGAAAAAAATTACTTGGATTTATGAAAAGGAAATTTTAAAAATATGATGCAATTCTACCCTATATGATGAATGAATTTAAATTTTTAAAATTGGATTTTGAAAAAAAGCTATTCCATTCTTTAAATGAATTAAAATAGGATTGAAGATATAATACATCCTTGACTATGGTCATTGAATGTATTATATAATAATCTATATTTAAATTCAAGTGAAGAATAAAACACATTTGGTGCTTTTATAGAATTTAAAATCAAATTAACTCTCAATATACCCTGACTATGGCCATTGGTATATATTTTGAATTAATTTTAAGTTAAATTCTAATAAAAGAAGAAGATATTTAAGGAAAATATGATGAATTTTGAAAACGGATCCAGTGTGGATCCAGTGTTATAAAAGATAAAAATCCTAAGTTTTGTCCACACCCCGACTATGGCCATTGATGTGGATCATTAACTTAGGATTGATTTACCTCTTACGAAATGGTGCACGTGCCATTCGTGTTTCACCAATGTGAGATTTTGAGAAATAAAGGAAAAGATGCATGAAAATAGGTAATTTGTGATTTTATAATGCTCATTCATTCTACCTAAGACAGGAAATGTAAATTCTTATTCAAATCTAACTATTACAACTTAAATCTGATTAAAAAAAAAAATTTGAAAGAATCTCCAAGAAGGTAGATATTTTCATGTATTTCCTGTAAAATATTGAGTTAGCATAAGATAAGATATGGAAATATACAAAAACCGAAAAATACCATATGAAGGGTCAATGTTCATATGGTTATGCTTATGATAAAATGTAAATATACCTACGACTATACAATGGAGAAATCTATCTACTTTGATGCATAGATTCATGAAAAGGATCACATGTAAATGTATATATATGGTATACTAGACTAGTGAGAAAGTGTGTTAATGAATATATACAAAGGGGTATGAATATGCAACATGCTTATACAAGAGTGGCAGCAGGGGATGATGGATGTAATTGCAGTGAAATAAACAGTAAAAGATGATGCTGGACTTGTATAAGTATAGGATATTCAGCAGATATATACGGTATACAACAGCAAGGTGCTGCGGTGATGGTCGGTGAGTATAGAGGCTGTGGTATGAATGAAATGAAGGCCATAACAGTGTTGGGCAAACACTACTGTAGGCATGTGGTAGCCTTGGCAGTACCATTGCTCCTAAACAACAAATGATCATTGAAGAAATTATAACAAAAAAAAACTCTGATCCAAGACTCCCAGATGGAAACTGGATCTGTGAATGGCCCACAGTGACATACTGTGATGTAGTGAAGATGGGCAGGGGCTAAGGTGGTATTATGACTGTGATGACAGCCTGTATAGTCAAGTTGTGGTGTTGGTATACAGGGGTGTTGCTGCAGTGATATGAATTGAAATATAGGAGTGAATAGTATGGCAAGCAAATGACAGTGAAAAATACTGTGAGATATGGATAGCTTGTGGTGGAGTGTAGATGCAATGATGGCTCATTGAGAGGCTCAATCTTATCATGTGAAACCTGTATATTTTCCCAACTTGAAGTTTGAAGCATCAACAAGCTTGTAGAATATGAAGACACATCATTCATTTTTTTTTTGAAAGCTTAAACCTATTAGATTCTACGCACAGAACATATGCAAGAGGTCTTATGAACCCAATATAAGCTTGGTAGGTAACAGTTTAAATCCTTTCACGGAGCACCACTATGGTCATTAACAGAGGCAAGAAAGCTTTTAGTGCCTGAAGCACTTACAAAAGCATTAATCCCTAGAGTAATCAAAACTGCTGAATCTGAGAAACCCACCCAGATCTTGCGACCCATGTTCATACCTATTTGCCCAAGCAGAATTTTGTTATTTCTGCAAAAGGGTAATATCCCTCATAGCTCACCTTCTCCATTTCAAGCAAAGTGAAGTAGATGCCTTGCAGTCATCCTGGAGCATATTTTGGATTACAACTGACGCCATGTATTTCCTTTTAGCTATATAAATATTCTGAGCAACATTGCTACAGCGAGGGTGAGTAGAGCAGGAGATCAGACTTGATGTCAGATTGGATCTGATCATATGCAAGTGCGGAGAGAGAAAATAAACAAGTGCCCAGCTACTAAAGCAAAAGATGTTGGACTGAATTTGCTACGGGATGAAGGTGATAATCAAATGCAAGGCATATAACGAATGTAAAATTTGCAATAAGCATGGATTGAATTCAATATTCAGAAAAATAAATCGGCAAATAAAATCAATGTGATTGTCATGCTAAAATTAATATAATATGCTGTTTGAACATTATCATTCAGCAGATTAGTCTCTCAAGCTATTATAACAGCTTGGTGAACTACTTTCAGCAACAGATCGATTGACAGTAAATCGATCTCTGCAATTTGACCCATGCTGAGCAAAGTAATAAATGATGGAATGGCATGGCTAAGCTTTGCAACGCAGCATTGGTGTAACAGCTCGTTACCACTATTGATGATATTCACAATGGATGATGATTCTAATATATGAAAAGCGTAAAATGCTTGGGATAATGATTCTAATCTATGACCCTTTAGACAACAGATATGGCACTTCGAGTATATTTCATTGAAGCATGTGGAATCTCATGTTATGTTATAACAAGTACATGGAACAATGACAAAAGAGAAGAAAAAAAAAATCTGGAATTACAGGTTATAAAACAGGCTATATACAGTGAGAATGAATGGCTTTAGCAGAAATGAAGCTAGAATTGGGTAGAACACTGACTGAACCAGAGTTCGGTACCTGAACCAACTATGGAGGAAATGGTGTCAGCATCTGTGCTCACGCAGGTGAGAGATTTCAAAAGGGCGCTTCTCAATAATCAGCCAACCTCATATATGAATCCAACAGAAGGACCAACAAATTTAAAGAAGTGTTAATCACACAGCAAATAAGCCAACAAGTCGATCTGTGGATTTAAATCTCTGTTAGTGGAAGAAAAAGAAAAAAAATATCTGTAGATCATACGAGGAGGTCAATGGGTATATATAAATAAATTCAACAAAGGGATCAGCAAATTTTTACAACTGCTCAGTAAACACCCACAGATGGAAATTAAGTAGTCATTCTCCAAAATCACCTGCCGTGAAGCCCAAACTCCCTAATCTGTCAACTGACGGTAATCAAAGGGAGAAAATAGAAAGAATCGTCGATTATGTGAAATGCCTTACAAAATCAAAAGAGAAAGAAAAACGATGGTGATAACATGGTATTTAAAACGGGAAATTAACTATACAGAGATCGGAAAATAAACAATAAATGGAATCATCGATTGATCTAAAAGGAAGACAAATAAAAAAAAAAAAATTTAAAGAGCAAAGATATAGATGTCAGAATCAGAAGACTCTGTTAATGTAGCCGTAGGTGGATCAATACTGCTATAATGCAGATTGATCCTATCCCAGATGCATGAAGAAACACACACAAAAAAAAAAGGATACTGGAAATCAAAGATGGAAAATGAAGAAAATGAATGATGACAATGAAAACACAAAAAAAAAAAAAAAGCTGATTCGATCGATGAGCACCTTTTCACTGCAGTGGGGGCCTGCTTATATAGGCAACGAGAGAGGGAATTGGTTGAAGATGGAGGGCCACCCAGCGGGGAGGAAGGTGATGAACGAAGGAGGAGGATGGAGACGATCGGTTGAGCATCGATGGCGGAGATAAAGGTGCTCATCGATCGAAGGGTGGAAGCTTGGGGGAGACAATCCTGCGGCCGTTGTGAGTTTCTTCAATTTCCAAAGAGGGGGTCCCTTTTAAGATTTAAAAAAAAAATGGTTTATGATTTTCAAAAAGAGGTTTTTAAGAGAAGTTTTTGGCAAAAATTCAATTTTTCAAGTTTTAAAAACCTTTTGCTTTCCCCAAATTTTTCGATTTTTGCATCATTTTCCATTTTTTTTAGTTTTGTAATAGAAAACTAAGATTTAAAAAGAAAACTAAGTTTCAAACACAAATAATTTTTTTTTTGTATTTTTCTGAGAAATATTTACAAAAAGAGTGTTTCTCCGAGAATTTTCAAATCATTTTGGAGAAATTTCTTTAGAAAGTGGGTTTGGACCCAAGCTTTTGAGAAAATGTTCGAGTTTTGGGACTCGAATTGAGAAATACAACATGATGGATCCAAACAGATGTCGGAGGGACTGTCCGAGCTATTTAAAAACTATTTTTGGTATTTTCTGTGATTTTAATTTAAAATTTGGACAATGTGACTCAGATTTGGATCTAGACAATGGATCCAGATCCGAAATCAATTTAAACATATAAAATGAATTTAATTTCAATAAAACTTGAGAAATGAACTTGAATTTAGATTTAAAAATGACTCATTTGCTCAAAAAATGAATTTAGGGGCAAAAAGGGAATATCTAAAAGATTTTGAAAAATTTGGGGTGTTTACACAGTGCCACAGAAAGTTTTACAGATACTCATACCTGTGCTTCTGAGGTAATCATGGCTGTAGGTAATTTATGCGAAATGGTTCCCATATGGAAACAAAACATGATGGAGGTCATAAGAATGAGATAATTTGTAACCAAATGCCAGCTCGGGATTCCATCTTTGCAATGGAGGCAGGTAAAATAAGAAAAAGCCATCGGATGAAAGCCATCCTACATCAACAAAGGCTTCCTTTACATTTTTTTGAAAAGGGATATCATTCAACGATGACTGTTGTGCATATGATGCAACTGAGTCAGGCAATAGACTTAATTAAACAGAAAGTTAGAGCGTGAAATCCTAAGGAGGAGCACCTGTGCTAGGGTGACTAATCATGAAAAAGAGGAGCGACATGCTCACCGAAGCACTAAGTATATGGAGATTGATGGTAAAAAAAAAAGGGAAAATAACATATAAACTGAAGCATTGGGAAAAACCCACCTAACATCAGAAGTGATAGCAAAAATATGGAATACAGGTTTACAGGCTTGGGACGTAATGCTGCTGCTTATCAATGAAATTCCATAGAGATTCGGGAAAATGTGAAGGGAAAATAAAAACAAAAACTTGTGGAAATTATGCAAAATAACAAAATGAAAAAAAAAAAGAAACTATGGAATGACTGAAATAGATCACATTTTGTAAAATTAGGGACAGAAGTAAAAATTACATCATGAAGCAAATCATAATTTGTAATGGATGATGTATTCGAATGATACAGACATGTATTCACGTAAACTGAAGAAATCTGAGAAGAGCAAAGAAGAAAAAAAAAAGGGGGTAATGGGACCAAATATTGGAACCAATCGTTCCATTTATATTACACAGAGGTGGATAGATGTTGCTAACAAGCAACTCAATGCCACCATTAGTGTATAATAATGCAAAAGAAAAAAAAGGGAGGGGGCAACAGAATCACGAAAAAAAAAGGAAGGGATATAATGACTCACCTTGCTTTCGCAGATATTATCAAAGAGGGAAACATGGCTTCAATTATATCTCGGAGGCCTTTCACTGCAGATGTCAACCGATTTCTGGTTTTATAAGAACTCTGAAGGAAAACACCCTTGCTGAGGGTTGCCTCTGCTGGATGGAGCTTCTTGGAGAGTAGATGTTGATGAGAAAGATGGATACTTCGGAGGAACTTGCTGATGATGTGTTTTATTGATATTGATAATCAATGCCTCAGAGAAGAACAATGGCTGCCTCCAGGAAGAAAACCGATGGATATTTGATGAGAAGAGGTGTTGATTGAAAACCGGATGCGTGAAAGTAGATGGATTGCAATGGATGTCGAGCCTTTCCTCTTCACGCCTCTCTTAAAGAAGAGGAGGAAGCTTCAGGAACCCATTCGTTGAAGATGGATGGGCGTGAAGAGGGTGGTTTGTTTTGAGATCAATGATGGAGAGGAGAGGAGGGAGACGCGGGAGGAGTTCGTAAGGAATTCTCTCTTTTTCCAAAAAGAGGTTTTCTTTTTAGGGAATTTTTTGAAAAATGGTTGAGAGTGAGGTTTTTTGGAAAAAGGGCTTCAAAAGCTTAACATCCTTCGTTTTTCTTGTAGCTTTTCCCAATCTTTTGGTTTTTTATGTTATTTTTCCATTTTTTTTAATTTTTAGAATAAAATCTTAAAGTTTTACGAGAATTTAAAGGTAAAAACTAATTTTTTGTGTTTTTATAAAATATTTACAAAAAAGAGTTTTTCTGAGAATTAAAATCTATTTTTGGAGAAATTTCTTCAGAAAATGAGTTTACATCCAAATTTTTAGAAAATATTCGAGGTTTGAAACCTCGAATTGAGAAATACAAGGCTGCGAATCCAACAGGATACCAGATGGACAGTCTGAGCTTTTCAAAATTTATTTTTGATATTTTAAAATTTTAATTTGAAACTTTGGACAACGAGGCTCAGATTTGGATTTAAAATACTGGGTTCGGATTCAGAATTGAATTTTGAGTATATCAATATGGAATTCATTCCGAAAATCTGAAGAATGACTGAAACTTAGCTTTGAAATTGCTTTGATTTTCCCAGAAAACGGAGTTAGGGGCAAAAGGGTCATTTTTCAAATCTTTGAAAAATTTGGGGTGTTCACAGATGCCCCTCTTTGCTACTAAGCTGGTTGAAAGCCGAGCTTGGTGGCAAAGATAACACTCCAAATTTTGAAAATGCCCCAGTCAGCAGATCTGAACTGGGTATGGAAGAATTATTTTAGAAACATGGCTTCTCAGGCTTGAAACCTTATCCTGAATGGTTTTGGGGAGACGAAATCCTCGAAAATGATATGATTGAGTAGAGAATGAGAAAATCGTGATGGGACTTTGGGTGAAAATCCCAAAATGGTGGAAAATCAGAATTTTGATCAGGTGTCATGGACGAGACAAGATACACTTTTTGGAATGATTCAGGTTTAGCCCTTAACTTGGATGGGACGAAGATATATTAAAAATGAATTAAATGAGGAAAGGAATACATGAGGGCCTTGATGGGACATTTTTTGAAAAATGCCTCGTGAAATGAAGCTCAAGTAGGATCCTATCCTGGATGGATATACAAAACATGGGTTCTTTGATGGGAAGAACCATGATGGGATTGGAAGAAAACATCTCGTTAGAACGAAGAATCTCGTTAGAACGAGTCTTAGGTTTAACCCAAACCTGAAAGGAAGATACCTTGCGAAGCGAGGTTCTGGGTTAACTCTTAGTTGGAATAGGAAATCTACCATACGGGTTTCTCAAATGGAGAAACCATAATGGGACCTTCGAAATTTGGACGAACAAATCCGAAAAGGGTTTGTGAAAGGAAGAAGATAGGGCTCCCTAAAGCTTGGAAAAATGAATGATTTTGGGTGTCTCATTTGCTGAGACTGAAATAACTTTTGAAATCAATGACCTCTTGCATAAAATTCAGGTTTTGACACTCAACCTGAGTGGGAACACCATACGGAATCCTTGACTGAAGAAACAACGATGGGACAGGAAGAGATACTTCAACTGAATGAGGCAACTCTTCTAGAAGATATAAACAACGCTAGGTTGCAGCAAAATGGATATTGAATGTCTTATTCATTCTTGGAATAGCTAGAAAATTTTGCCAATAAGATAGAATTATAGCTGATTCAAATGCTTGGAAATGTGCACGTATGTGCGAAGATATTCCCTCTTTTACCTAGAGTATTTCATCCAATGAGGTTAACTCCTCAGTTTTAAGAGTCAAATTCAAAAGATTAGCGCTGATGATTTTCTTTAAGGAAGCTATTCATTTTCTTGATATAAGAAGAGAAGAAATATTCTTAATTTCATAAAAAAAGTAGTGAAAAGATATTGATAAAGGAATTTTCCATGAGAAAAGATGACTCCTGGCAACTTTGGCAGCTTGATATCTGGGTGTTTTCCCACGATGATCTTTTTGCACTCTTTTTGAGTTATTGAACTTTCTCGGGTTTTTCACATCATCCTTCACTTGGATGTATTCTGACTTTTCTCTCTTTTTCAGGAAAGGGTACGTCACAAACTCCTTCATCTTGGAGATGTTCCGATCCTTCTTTTATCTCAGGGATTCTATTGATGACATTGGCTCAAAAGGTCTTTAGATATTAGCAGAAATCAAATATCTTTTAGGGTTTGTCGGTAGGTTCACCACACTCGCCTTCATCTTGACGGTGATCTGAACTTTCCCTGGAAGGATCCTTCACAAACTCCTTCATCTCGAAGATGATCCAAATCTTCTTTAGCCCCTGAGGTCTGCTCGCATATTCGTCTTCATCTTGACGACAGTTGAGAGATCCCTTTTGCAGATATTTGATTGCAGCTTTAAAATGAATGAGAAGATATGGTTTGAGTGGATTCTTTTTATAGCTCAAGATATTTCCACTGCCTGATTGCCAAAAAGTCGTCTTTAAAACATGCGTCATAGCCATGATCAATAACAAATCACTTTTGGCTTTTCAACATCATTGAATATTTCTTTCGCTGATCATATCGAGGACATTTCTTACATCCTTTTGGTTAATCAATAGGAAAAGATTTGAATTTTACCTCTTATTTGCAAAAAATTTCACCTTTTTGGAAAGAAATATTAGAGGTAATCTGAGAAAATTCTTTTTGTGTAGTCAGACTTTTAGAATCAACTAATGCTTTTAGCAGATCGGCAAAGTTTTCACGAGTTTCTTGTGAAATAATCACTCAATATAGATTTTGATGAGACACTTAGCTGTAATTTAAAGAAATGGTGTAAGAATCAGACTTTAGAAAACTGGACTGATGAAATACATTAGGTTTTGGAAATCCCGACCAGTTTATGAGAAACTGGATTTTGAAAATCCCGACCAGTTTATGAGAAACTGGATTTTGAAAATCCCGACCAGTTATAAAAATTGGATTTTGAAAATCCTGACCAGTTATAGAAACTGGATTTTGAAAATCCCGACCAGTTATAGAAACTGAATTTGAAAATCCCGACCAGTTATAGAAACTGGATTTGAAAATCCTGACCAGTTATAAAAACTGGATTTGAAAATCCCGACCAGTTATAAGAACTGGATTTGAAAATCCCAACCAGTTATAAGAACTGGATTTGAAAATCCCGACCAGTTATAAAACTGGATTTGAAAATCCCGACCAGTTATAAAAACTAGATTTGAAAATCCCGACCAGTTATAAAACTGGATTTGAAAATCCCGGCCAGTTATAAAACTGGATTTGAAAATCCCGACCAGTTATAAAAACTGGATTTGAAAATCCCGACCAGTTATAAAACTGGATTTGAAAAATGAACGATTTAATCTGATGGTTTGAAAGTGATTGAATTTAAGAAATTATAACCCGGGGGTTGATGAGATTCTGAAGATATTGCAACCAAAGGTTGGGGAACTGATAGAATTTGAGAGATTGAAGATCTTGAAGGTTCAGAAATGATAGAATTTGAGGAGTCGTACCCTAAGGGTTTGACCTTTTGGAATACACGAGCAGCGGGAGATGAATCTTTTGGAATACATGACCAACGAATGTTGGATCTTTTGGAAATACATGACCAGCGAGATGCTGGATCCTTTGGAAATATATGACCAGCGAGATGCTGGATCCTTTGGAAATACATGACCAGCGAGATGTTGGATCTTTTGGAAATACATGACCAGCGAGATGCTGGATCCTTTGGAAATACTTGACCAGCGAGATGCTGGATCTTTTTGAAAATACATGAAGTTTTGGGAAATTTAAGTTAGAACTCGAATTTAGAAGGAGAAAAGTCTTTGGTCAGAAGACTGATTTTAGAAGGTTACCGGTGTGAGAACCGAATTTTCCAAATGAGCTCAATATATATTTGAAAAAAAACTTGAGAAATAACCACATTGAGAGGAGGCATGAGCTAGATTTTAGAAGGTTACTGGGTGTTGAAGATGAGCTAGATTTTCAAAATGAGTTTTTAGAAGATAATTCATGATTTATCCCCTTATCCTGAACGGGGGAAAATAGTAAAAGAACACCTCATTGAGAGGAGGCATCAGGTTTATCCCTTATCCTGAAAGGGTATTTTTAAAGATAAAGGTAGATGAAATTTTAATAAGATTGAAAAATTTGTTAAAACTTGACATAAATGAGCATTAGCTTGATGTAAATTTGATCAAACCAAAATGAATCAAATGAAATGGAAAATAAAGACCACAAGATTAATTGAGAATTAACAAAATTTGAGGAAAAGAGCTTTCGTCTAATCCTGCCTGCATATGACGGAAGAAGACGATTATAGATCAAAATAAAATGCCCCAGTATCATGGAGAAGAATGTAAGAATTGATAGAAGATCATTGTTTTATTGAAATGGCTCTTTGAATAGTACAAAAGGCTTTAGAATGAAAATTCTAAGTATAAAATTTCTTCAAATGCAGAGCATTGATGGGATCTGACATTTCCACTTCATCTGCATTGATTAGACGATATGAATTGCGAGGAAGTGCTTCCTTAACCACATAAGGGCCTTCCCAATTGGGTGACCACTTGCCCTGTGGTCGATGCTTGAGATGAGTCGTTGATCTGAGTACCAAATCATTAACTCGAAATCTTCTTTCAATGACGGACTTGGCATAGTGTCGAGCTATCCTCTGTCGATAAGCTTGAGCGTGCTCTGCTGCCTTGAGCCTTTTTTCATCTAGCAGATCCAGCTGCACCAATCTCTGCTGTTGATACTGATCGAGTGACAATTTTATAAGGGAAGCAAATTTGAGAGCGGGCTTATGGATATGGAGAGGCAAAACCACTTCAGTTCCATAAACCAGTTCTGAGAGAGTGGCATTAGTCGGAGTCCGAATGGTGGTCCGGTATGCCTAAAGTGCGTCATGAATTTTCTCATGCCAATCTCGACCTGTTTTCACAGTCCTTTCCAGAATACGAATCAAAATTTTATTGGTGGCCTCTGCTTGGCCGTTCCCTTGAGGATAATAGGGAGCTGAGAAATGATGGGAAATTCTGAATTTAGAACAAAATGTTTTCATCCTCTCATTTTTAAAATGAGTTTTATTGTCTGAGACAATATCATGTGGTATGCCAAAGTGGCAAAGAATGTTCTTGTGAATGAAAGAAACCACATGATGGCCTTCTACCGTGCGTAGAGTAACAACTTCAACCCATTTGGTGAAATACTCTGTAGCAGCTAGAAAGTATTTGTGGCCGTTGGAAGCAGAAAGAGTAATTGGGCCTACGACGTCGAATGCCCACATAGAAAATGGCCAAGGAGAGACAACTGATTGTAGATATGTGGCCGGAGCATGAATGTAAGGCATGTGCATTTGGCACTTGACGCACTTCTTCACAAATTTATGACAGTCCTGCTGCATGGTATTCTAGTAGTAACCTGCTCGGACGATCTGCTTGACGAGCATTTGATAGCCGACATGGCCACCACAAATCCCTTCATGTGCCTCTTGGCTAACTTCCATAGCTTCTTCTTTGTCTAAACATCGGGCATATTCAGAACTGAAACCACGGCGGTAAAGGACATTGGCAAGAATGAAATAACGGGTAGACATACGCTGAATTGCACGTTGCTCCCTTTTTGGCATTTCTGGTGGAAATTCACTAGTCTCAATGAAATTTTTGATATTTTGATACCAAGGTTTCTCCTTCTGATTAACCTGGTTTACTTGCATAATTGAAGCAAAAGCAAGCTGCTCAAGTCCGCCAACTTCGAAAGAACGACATGATTCACTGCCTTTGAAGGATAAAATGGAGCCCAGACTGGCTAAACCATCAGCTATTTGATTATGCTCTCTTCTGATATGACTGAGCTGAAATTCTTTGAAGCTGTCCACAAGAGTTAGGACGATCTTCTGATACGGAAACAATTTGGAATCTTTCACTTGCCATTCAGTGTTAACTTGACTGACAACAAGTAGTGAATCGCCAAAAGCATGCACTCTCTTGACATTGAAACTTTGTAAAATTTTGAGGACTTGTATTAGAGCTTCATACTCGGCCATGTTATGAGTGCATTGGAAACCAAGCTTAAGGGAATAAGGGATCATTTCTTTTTCTGGAGTGATTAACAAGACTCCAATCCCTATGCCAGATATGTTTTTAGAGCCATCGAAGAACAAGTTCCAAACTGGGGGCTGTTGGACATTGCAGATGTGCTCATCAGGAAAATCATCTTCTGCTTTGATCTCTTCCGTCAAAGGGAAATCTGCCAACTGATCTGTGATCACTTGGCCTTTAATCGACTTTTGAGAGACATACTCTAAGTCATATTGCATTAGGAGGACTTGCCACTTTGCAATCCGTCCAGTAAGAAATGGTTGTTCCAAGATGTATCTGAGAGGATTAAGCTTTGATAGGAACTTGATTTCAGAAGCCAACAAGTAATGTCTCAACTTCTGGCACATCCAGACCAGAGCTAGACAAGTTTTCTTCATATGAGAATACTTCTTTTCATAATTAATGAATGTTTTGCTCACATAGTAGATGGCGTGCTCTATCAGGTTGCCCTCTTCATACTGCGCGAGAAATCCACCACAGGCATTCTGATTGACAGAAATGTATAGTAGGAGAGGTTTCCCCAACTTTGGCGGCTTCAACACTGGTGGATTAAGGAGATATTGCTTGATGCGCTCAAACGAGAGTTGGCATTCTGGTCCCCATTCAAATTTAACTCCTTTTCTAAGCAAATGGTTGAAAGGTTCACATCTCATGGCCAAATTGGAGATGAATCTGCGAATAGACTGAATACGCCCTTGAAGGCTTCGCAGTTCTCTGAGATTAGTTGGAGGCGGCATATCAATAATGGCTTTTGCCTTGGCCGGATCCACCTCGATTCCTTTATTGCTGATAATGAAGCTGAGTAATTTGTCAGACTCAACTCCAAAAACACATTTCTGAGGGTTAAGTCTCAATTTATATAGAATAAGTCTTTCAAAAACTTGACTAAGAGCATCAAGGTGATCCTCTTCTTCTTTAGATTTAACCAAAATGTCATCCACATATGCATCCATATTCTTGTGCATTTGATCGTGAAAAATGACTGCCATTGCCCTTTGATAAGTTGCTCCGGCATTTTTGAGCCCAAATGGCATAACAGTGCAGCAAAAGGTTCCCCATGGGGTAGTAAATGAAGTCTTCGACTGATCACGGATGGCCAGTTTGATCTGATTATAACCTGAATATCCATCCATGAAAGAAAACATGGCATGACCTGCTGTGCTATCGATCAACAGGTCAATATTGGGAAGCGGATAATCATCTTTTGGGGTGGCCTTATTGAGATCCCTGAAATCAATACAGATCCAAACTTTTCCGTTCTTTTTAGGGACTGCCACGATATTTGCCAGCCAATCTGGGTAATCAATGGCCCGGATGAAGCCTGCTTTCAATAAATCTTCAAGTCCTTCCTTGACTTGCTGCTCAATTCGAGGGTCTAACTTCCTTAGTTTCTGCTTGATTGGTCTGGCTTCTGGTTTCAACTTGAGTCGATGCTCCACCAGTTTGGTATCTAATCCTGGCATATCTTCATAAGTCCAGGCAAATACTTTCTGATGCTTCTTAAGGAAATGGATGAGTCTAGCCTTTTCAACTTCGTTTAGACCCAACCCGATTTTGAGAATTTTCGGATCATCTTCCGACCTAATGCTGATATCCTCAGTTGGATCTTGAACCAGAGATGATGGTTGATCTTGCTTCTGAATGTGAGCAAATTCTGGCAATTCCTGAATGGTGGAATCAAATTCGGCTGGCTCTTTGGTCTGCTCTGCTGCCTGACTGACCTCTGTTTTGTCTTTCATCTCAGGAAACCTTGCCAATTTTAGATATTTGGGATTGATAATGAACTTTGTCATTGATTCAGGAGTTAATGGTCTTGAAAATGCCAAAAGAGGTTTTTTTTAAGAGAAAATACAAGTCAAAAAGTGAGCCTTTTATACAAAGCAAGGAATAATGGCATAGACAAAATATAAGATAAGAATGATAGATGCTCAAATATGGAGAGAAAATTGATCTTTCATTGATTGGAAATGAAGTATTTACAAGACATCGAAAAAAAGAAATGGGACTGCGTCGTCCCTACAAGATTAACAAAAGATAAGAAAAGAAAGCAGGAAAACTAAGGCATCATCTTCACTTGTTCCCTCTGACAAAAACTGTCTTTTTGCTGGAATCCTGGCCAGTGAACCCCAACCCTAAACTGTCTGCATGCTGAACTGGAATGATAGGCTCTATCATGCCGTCTTCATCTTTCCCCATGCCTCGCAATGGCTGATATCCATGTTTTATCAGCAGGTCGAATCCCTTTCTGGCTTTGGAAAACTGAGGAAATAAGGGATGATCTTTGAAGGAGGTGTAATTGATACATCCTCCTAACTTGAAGAAACAAGGTCCCTGCCATTGGACCGTGGTTGCAACGTTTTCTTCTTCCATGACATCTTTTAATTTCAGCATCTCTAGGTTGTCACTAAGATTGATTTCGTCTGCCTCCCGAATGCTGGGAATATCTGCTGTAAATGTTGGATGAGGAATCATAGGCTGCGACAGCCTTTCTTCAGGGTCTTCGCCCAAAATGGTAGTAATCATTCCGTCGTTGGACCACTTTATGCATTGGTGGAGGGTTGATGGAACTGCATTGGCGTTATGGATCCATGTTCGTCCCAACAACAAATTGTAAGTTGGCGGCACATTGACGACATGGAATAGCACCGTATGCACTGAGTAGTTAATGAAGATTTCTAGGAAGATCTTGCCCTTGGCAGTCTGCCCGTGATTGTCGAAGCCATAGATGGTGATGGGATCAGGCACGTATTCTTCTTCCTTCAATCCCAGGGCCTTTGTTGTCATCTCTGGGCAAATGTTGAGGCTGCTGCCTCCATCAACGAGCAAATGCGGGACAGTCATGCCCTTGGTCCTGACCACAATATACAATGCGTTGTTGTGAAAAGAATGAGGCTTTGGCAGGTCCTCATCTGAAAAAGTAATACGCCCATTAGTCATCGCCTGATTCATAATCTGCGCCATGTCTTCAAGCGTGGTGCCCGGCTTCACTTTGATCTTCCTTAGTAGATCATCTAGCTTTTCTCGATGTTGGGGAGAATCGTGAGTTAACTAAAAAATGGAGATGTTAGAGAGCGCGGTAATTGGCTTCTGAAGGTTTTTGGCCCGCTCTTCTGCTGCCTCAGAGGTTTCTGCTTCTTCTGTGGAGGTTGCCTTTTCAAAAATCTCTTTGGAAAAACTTGGGTTCTTCCACTTTCAACTGACATATTTCTGATGTTCAAAAATGAGAGGATATCCCCTCTTCGAGATGCAGGTTGATCCTGATGTAGAACCATCACCTGATGCTGCAAACTTATTTCTTCGCTGGAACATGGATGTATGTGACTCTGCGAAAGGAAAGAATGTTCAGAAATGGTTGATGTTGAATGCTTTGGGAATGGGGCGGACAGGATGTCCATTTTGCCTTCTTCTTCATCCTCGATGAGGATCCTTTTATCAATGCAGTCTTAGATCAGATGCTTCAGGATGAAACAATATTCAGTGTCATGGCCCATTGCTCTGTGGAACTTGCAATACTGTTCCTTAAATCTTCCCATGATCACTGGTGGATCTGCAACTTTGGGAAGCTTCACCATTTCGTGAGATAGCAAATATTCCAGAATCTTTTCCAGAGGCTGGTCGAGGGGAGTAAATTTTCGATCCCTGCTCCAATTTATATGTTTGGGTTTTTCTTGGAAATCCCCTTTTTGCTGAGGACCGGTCGGAAGAGGTTTATCATTGCTCTTGAAGAACTTCCCCTTTATTCCTCTGCTCTGCTCGGGCTTTGTGCCACTACCGCTGCCCTGCTTGCTGCTACTGCCCTGGTCATCCCTTGGAACCTCAACGGAGTAAGTGAAGTGTGCTTTCTTCTTTGGGTCCAAGATATTCTTGGCCAAAGCAACACCTTCGTACATCCCGTTTTCTACCCCCATCTCGAGCCATTCTGCTCGCTCTGTCAGTTCAATAAATGATTTGGAGGGATATGGGAAAAGGAGGCTTTTCAGGGGCTGCGAGAAATTGTTGAGAATGACCTGAAGGGCATGTTCCTCAAAAATAGGGTTTCTCATTTTGTTGCAAAGGCTCCTCCATTTGTGGATGAAATCTCTGGCCTTTTCATTAGGCTCCTGTTTTAGGTTGCACAAATGGTTCAGGGTAGGTAGGGCTTCCGTGTTGAACAGGAAGCGTTCAACAAACATGTTGACAACTTTGTCAAAATCCCTTAGCTCAATGGGATTGACGTGCTCAGCGTACCATTTGGCTGCTATCCGCTCCAGACTACGGGGGAAACAGAGAAATAGGGCACAGTTGTCTTCGCTGAACCGGGCGCATTCTGCAAAGAACATGGCAAGATGGGCCTTAGGATCGTCGGATCCATCAAACTTAATGAATTTTCTGGGGAGGTTCTCCAAATTGATGTTCCCTTCCAAGCCGAGGTAGAAGTCTTGCCTGGTGTATAACCTCTTTTCTTTGTCACGGATTTGCAGATCTTTGACTATCTTTGTCAATGCTTGGATTGAATCCTCAGCGGGGCCCCCATACTTGGGCTTGTTTACTGACAGTGGCTCTTCCACTGGCTTCTTGGATGATCGCAGATGTTTCAGGATGTAAATCAGCTGCTCTTCTTCACAATTCTCTTCTGCTGACTCGAAATCTTCAGAAGTACTATCACACTGTACTTTCTTCTTGCTGATTTTGACCTGCTTCTTTATGGGCTTCTTCTTAGCTTTGCTCTTGGAAGCTGCCTTCTTGGGAACAGCCTTAGCCTGCTCGGCCATCATCTTGTTTATCATTTTTTGAAAGACCCGGTACATGGCAGGATCAACGTCGCTTTCATCCCCTGAGTCATGCTTCTTGGATAATCTAGGAGAATTCATCTCCTCTGGTTCGCTGTCACTGTGTCGTTGAGCAGCCTGCTTACCAGCTCTCGTCTGAACCATTTTCAGATGCCAAAGTTTTCCTGCAGAAATATGGGAATGGTTAGAGTATGGAGAAGTTTTTTGAAAATTATAACCTTTTTGAGGAAAAAGAATGAAGGATTTCGATAGACAATTTCAAGAGATTATCCCATTACCCAGGACTGGGTCATCACACGATTTGTGATAATTGTGTTACCATTTGATGATAACAAAAAAATGTGCCTTGTTACCTAGGCGAGGTCGTCAACCATGATAAAATATCTTAAAGAAAAATGTGGGAGGAATGTCCCTTTTACCAGGGATGAGGTCGTCACCAAAAAAAATTGTGACTATATGTACTATAAAACAAAATACAAGAAACACAGTTTTTGGCCAAAAGGTAATTTTTATTGATATTTTTGATATTCAAAGACAAAGAGAAGGTGGGCCGACAGTTTGCCACCACTCTTGATATTCAGATGATACATTTGGCCCAGGAAATATAGATAGAGAAACAAAGGAGTCCCAAGTATATTTAGTGACATGGTATGTCCCAGACCACTGATCCGACTGCAGGTTGAATTCTGGCATGTTGCCTGTCGGTAAGCGGGTGTTGGCACGAACCTGCCGCTGCGAAAACTGCCTGAGACATCATTCCGGCTGTAATCAACACAAAAGAAAGGGCCAAGCAATCTGTAGCGCTTGTCGCGAGCATAGGTGTATCGAGGAACGGTCTCTCTTCTGTCAAAGAAGTCCCAAGTAATCTCATTCTGATGCAGTTTCTCGATCAAAGCTCGACATTGAATGGTTGTCTTCGGCTGCTTGTTGCTGAATCTGAAAGAACTGGCTTTCGAGGGAACGTGTCGCAGGAACCACGACTGCAGGGCGTAAGTGCATCCTTCTACCAGAATGGTCTCCCTAAGAGCAAATCGAGTCAAGCCTCTATAAAGAAAGGCTAGTGCAGCCATGGAAACTGAAAGCTGAAGGGTCTGCTTACTTCCCCATCTTCGAAAGAGCTGGGCGACTCTGACATCTATGAAATTCTGACCATCTTGGAAGAAAGCTAACCCCACTGTGCACAGGATCATGGCATGCTGAATCCTGTCTTTCGCTGCTCGAGACAAAGTGTCAACCTCCTCGTAAGCCCCATACTTGCGGTAGAGTCCGAACATGTCGATGAATTGATTCCCACTAATCTCAATAAGGGGCTAGGATCTGCTCCCTGTTGCTCTGGCCAAGGCTTCTCGAACATCCACCCCTTTGATGTTGATCAAAAATTGCTGCTCGACAGGATCATCTGGCTGGCCAGTTGGTTCGGGCAATCCCATAATATCATTGAACTCATCCATCAGTAGAGTCATCTCTCCCCAAGGAAACTAGAATGTGCAGGTACGTGGATTCCACCGTTCTGCCATAGCCTGAATCAGAGCTCCATTGATGGTTCGCTTGCCTGCCGCTGATGCCATCTCCAACCCACAATCATCCAAGTGGTCTGGGAACATACGTGAGAAGGTGGCGAACCAAGAATAATACCACCTAGGGAAGAAAGGACGAGATTAGATGACCCACTGATCCGGGGATCCATCCTGAATCTGATAGAAGACATGATCTTGAGGAAAAACAGCATCGAGGGAATTTGATGCCATCGAAATGATACTGGGGCAAACAAGAAATGAGGGGAATTAGATAGAATGCAGGACTTACGGATAGACTCTTTGAAGAATCAAACCTGGAAATTTTGAAAAGGTTGAGGAAAAATTTTTAAAGGAATTTCCAGGGTTTTGAAGAAAATTTGATCTAAAAAGAGAAAAGAAATGTAGGTAGAGAAAAATATACACATGGGGTTTTTGAAAATAAGGGTAAGTTTTGAATAGTACACCTAGGGTTTTGAAAAAAAAGGGGTCTCACTTGACCTTAATTTTGAAAATATTTGAGAAAATAACTCGCCTCCATTTTGAAATATTTGCGGGAAAACTAGGAGACGAGATTCGCTCGTCGGTACGAGGTTCGACCGTTCCTGGCGCCTTTACCAGGGGTAATCGAACCAAGGGTCGAATTCATGCCTTTTGCTTTGCTAAGAAATTATCTAAGAATTTATCCTAAGTCTAAAATGCACAAAGGCCATCTTTTAAGAGATGTTTTTGAAATTTTCCAAGTGTTTCTGAGATGAATCTGATGATAGAGTGAAGAAATGGTTCTAACTTAGAACTTAAGATTAAAGTTCTAAGTTTTTTAAATAATCAGAGCTTAGAAAAATAAATCTGGATTTTGAAAGGAATGATTTTGAATGAGATAAAAGGAGAAGAAAGGAAATTTCAAAATCATAAATGGATTTTGAATTTAGAATTTTGAATTTGAATGAATGTTTGAAAATTGAATTGAATTCTAGCTTTGAAGTTTTTGAAATCAGAAGGAAATTTAGGAGATATAAATAGATTTGGAAAAGATGGGATTGATTTGAAAGTTAGGATGAAATAGAATTGGATTTAAAGATTGAAATTGAAAATAGAAATTGATTTTGAAAACTGGAATTTCAAGATGAAATTTGAATCCGAAGTTTGGATTCTAAATAAAGTTCAAAATCGAATTCTGGATTTAGAACCTGGAAATAGGAATTGGATTTAAGAATTGGAATCAAGATGGATTTTGGATCTGAAATTTTGAATGGAATTGGATCCAAGATTTGGAATCCAAGATGGAATTTGGATCTGAAGTCTAAGATCCATAGTGAAATTGGATTCTGGATCCTAGAATGGATTTTTGGATCTATAATTTGAGATCCAAAGTAGAATTGGGTTCTGGATCCTAGAATGGACTTGGATCTGAAATATGAGATCCAAAGTAGAATTGGGTTCTAGATCCTAAAATGGACTTGAATCTGACATCTGAGATCCAAAGTAGAACTGGGTTCTGGATCCTAGAATGGAATTGGATCTGAAATCTGAGATCCAAAGTAGAATTGGGTTCTGGATCCTAGAATGGAATTGGATCTGAAGTCTGAGATCCAAAGTAGAATTGAGTTCTGGATCCTAGGATGGATTTGGATCTGAAGTCTGAGATCCAAAGTAGAATTGGGTTCTAGATCCTAGAATGGATCTGGATCTGAGAATGGGTTTTTGGATCTGACTTTAGATTTTTGAAATTTCAAAATTGGTTTTGAGAATGAATTTCAAAGTCAAATTGGACTTTGAACTTGAATTTATAAAATGAATCGAGTTGAATTTTAAACTTTGAATTTGATTTCAAAGTTTTGGAAATGAGATAGAACTGAAATAGGAATTTGAAGAAGAGATATTCACAATCACTTGGATTTTAAAAGGAATTTTTGAAAATATGATGCAATTCTATCCTAAATGATGAAATGAATTTAAAGATTTTGAATTTGGAATTTGAAAAGCTATTCCATTCTTTAAATGGATTAAAATAAGATTGAAGATATAATACATCCTTGACTATGGCCATTGAATGTATTATATAATAATCTATATTTAAATTCAGGTGAAGAATGAAACATATTTTGTGCTTTTATAGAGTTTAAAATGAAATTAACTCTCAATATACCCTGACTATGGCCATTGGTATATATATTGAATTAATTTTAAGTTAAACTCTGATAAAAGATGAAATATTTGAAAATATGATGATTTTTGAAAAGGATCCAGTGTGGATCCAGTGTTATTTTATAAAAGATAAAAATACTAAGTCTTGTTTACATCCCGACTATGGCCGTTGATGTAAATCATCAACTTAGGATTAATTTATCTCTTATGAAATGGTGCATGTGCCATTCGTGTTTCACCATTGTGAGAATTAGAGAAATAAAGGCCAAAATGCATGAAAACAAGCAATTCATGATATTTACAATGCTCATTCATTCTACCTAAAGCAGGAAATATAAATTCTCATTAAGTCCTAACTTATTACAAATTTTGAAAATTCAAATCTTAAGTGATGATATTCTCCTCATATTCCCTGCAAAACAACTTGGTTAATGAAAAAAAGAAGGAAAATTGCACCTATGTCAAAATATATAAGAAGATGAAAAGGGGGCATATATACCTATGTTCATATACGTACATGTATATATGTATATCTTATATATGTACATGTATCTATACACATGAATATATATATATATATATATATATATATATATATATATATATATATACGTACATATATATACATATATGTATATCTTATATATGTATATGTATATATGGGTGAAATGGTGAATGTGAGGGTAGTGCATGAGGTATGGCAAAACTGTATATAGTATGGATTATATGAAATAACAAAAAAAAATATCGTGAATGTTGTGCATGAGGAAAAATTATGGGTATAACAGATCAAGGTGTAACCTTTACAATGCATGATGTGAATGTACCAGATTTGTGACTGATTTCAAACGACTATTTGACAGTGGCAGATGATAAGAGTGGAGGTTTCCTACTGCTGGTCCATAGGAGACTGCGCAACATTCTTAATACTCTGCACCGGTTAGGGATATTGCGCCCGAGCTCAAAGACTGTTACTGCAATGGTTTATTGCTCTAAATGCTGTAATCAAGAGGGCACTATCAGTTTCAGATGATTACTAAAATGTTGAAAGGGATCAGATGATGGTCTGCCCTATACTGCTGAAGAATGGAGTAACTGGCAATTTTTATTTTGGAGGTACAGAAGGCAATGGCCATCGTGTAACTGGGGTAAACAGGCCACCAAAGGTAGTGGATGGTGGGTTGCCAGGATATGATGAACCTATGCACAAGGCAGTTATGACTGTAGGGAATCGCCGTAGCAATGGTGATAGGGAATATTATAACAAGCACTGCAAGTAACGACTATAAGAGATGTTGCGGAATGACAAAAGTAGAATGTATAAGAGGCCACAGATGCCACTGGAGGCAGCTGGGTGCTGACGGATGGATGAGAGCGATATCATGCTGTTTGTGAAAAACGAAAAATGAAAAGAATGCTGGAATTGAAGGCCACCCAGGTGCAATGAAGAGTGCTACTAGTGATAGATGACAGTGGATATTGGAGGTGTAGCTGACGCAATTCCCATGGGGAGTGATCTTTAGTTTGATGCATCACCAGCTGAGGGCCATGCTGTGTTAGCAATCATCAGATAAGCTGCTCTCATTTGTTGCCCTTTTACACAGGATTGATATGCAACTTTCGCACTTGAGGGACGATGGTTGGTCATCCCATGTGGATGCTCTTATGCTGAATTATGATGGCACACAACATTGTGATGGATATAAAGGCCTTACTTATGCAGACCCCTCACATTAATCCTCTTTAGGAATTAAAACCAAGCATACATACAGGCAGAATTACCATTACTCAGGCTCACCTCTCAGATAGTTGTTCACGATTGATTTGGTGTGACTATACTTGAAACTGGCAATTCTCTTGAACTGGCCTTGAACCACACATTGATCAACAAAGATATGATACAGATATATATTTTTTTTTGCCAACCAAAGGGCGAGGCGAACTCAGCGAATGACATAAAAGACAACAGAATTGGATCGGTGTCTAGTTAGCAGATGACTACTTAAAGGATTCATAAAACACTGTTCATTCTGTGTAAATTCATTACTACTGACTACACAACCAATCTTAATGAAAAGACATTCTATAGTAAGAGTGAAAATTCCAAAGAATGGGGAAACCATTCCTGTTTCCTTTTCAAAAAATTTCAGGAGAACATGATGAGAAATTTCTGCAAAAAAAAAAAACAACATTAAGGATCCTTCTAATTTCACCAGATGGCACCCATCTCGCACTGAAAAATTTTATCCATGAAACTGATCTGCTCTTTATCCTTTTTTTGGGTCTGGGGTCATAACAGGAATAGAGATTTTGAGATCTATTACTGTAATGATTTATACATTTTGCAGTGCCACAGAAAGTTTTACAGATACTCATACCTGTGCTTCTGAGGTAATCACGGCTGTAGATAATTTATGCGAAATGGTTCCCATATGGAAACAAAACATGATGGAGGTCATAAGAATGAGATAATTTGTAACCAAATGCCAGCTCGGGATTCCATCTTTGCAATGGAGGCAGGTAAAATAAGAAAAAGCCATCGGATGAAAGCCATCCTTACATCAACAAAGGCTTCCTTTACATTTTTTTGAAAAGGGATATCATTCAACGATGACTGTTGTGCATATGATGCAACTGAGTCAAGCAATAGACTTAATTAAACAGAAAGTTAGAGCGTGAAATCCTAAGGAGGAGCACCTGTGCTAGGGTGACTAATCATGAAAAAGAGGAGCGACATGCTCACCGAAGCACTAAGTATATGGAGATCGATGGTAAAAAAAAAGAAGGGAAAATAACATATAAACTGAAGCATTGGGAAAAACCCACCTAACATGAGAAGTGATAGCAAAAATATGGAATACAGGTTTACAGGCTTGGGACGTAATGCTGCTGCTTATCAATGAAATTCCATAGACATTCGGGAGAATGTGAAGGGAAAATAAAAAAAAAAACTTGTGGAAATTATGCAAAATAACGAAATGAAAAAAAAAAGAAACTATGGAACGACTGAAATAGAATCACATTGTGTAAAATTAGGGACAGAAGTAAAAATTACATCATGAAGCAAATCATAATTTGTAATGGATGATGTATTCGAATGATACAGACATGTATTCACGTAAACTGAAGAAATTCGAGAAGAGCAAAGAAGAAAAAAAAAAGGGGTAAAGGGACAAAATATCGGAACCAATCGTTCCATTTATATTACACAGAGGTGGATAGATGTTGCTAACAAGCAACTTAATGCCACCATTAGTGTATAATAATGAAAAAGAAAAAAAAGGGAGGGGGGAACAGAATCACGAAAAAAAAAGGAAGGGAGATGAGGACTCACCTTGTTTTCGCAGATATTATCAAAGAGGGAAACAGGGCTTCTATTATATCCCGGAGGCCTTTCGCTGTGGATGTCAATCGATTTCTGGTTTTATAGGAACTCTGAAGGAAAACACCCTTGCTGAGGGTTGCCTCTGCTGGATGGAGCTTCTTGAAGAGTAGATGTTGATGAGAAAGATGGATACTTCGGAGGAACTTGATGATGATGTGTTTTATCGATATTGATAATTGATGCCTCAGAGAAGAACAATGGTTGCCTCCAGGAAGAAAACCGATGGATATTTGATGAGAAGAGGTGTTGATTGAAAACCGGATGCGTGAAAGTAGATGGATTGCAATGGATGTCGAGCCTTTCCTCTTCACGCCTCTCTTAAAGAAGAGGAGGAAGCTTCAGGAACCCGTTCGTTGAAGATGGATGGGCGTGAAGAGGGTGGTTTGTTTTGAGATCAACGATGGAGAGGAGAGGAGGGAGACGCGGGAGGAGTTCGTTAGGAATTCTCTCTTTTTCCAAAAAGAGGTTTTCTTTTTAGGGAATTTTTTGAAAAATGGTTGAGAGTGAAGTTTTTGGGAAAAGGGCTTCAAAAGCTTAAACATCCTTCGTTTTTCTTGTAGCTTTTCCCAATCTTTTGGTTTTTTATGTTATTTTTCCATTTTTTTGTAGTTTTTAGAATAAAATCTTAAAGTTTTACGAGAATTTAAAGGTAAAAACTAATTTTTTGTGTTTTTATAAAATATTTACAAAAAGGAGTTTTTCTGAGAATTAAAATCTATTTTTGGGGAAATTTCTTCAGAAAATGAGTTTACATCCAAACTTTTACAAAATATTCAAGGTTTGAAACCTCGAATTGAGAAATACAAGGCTGCGAATCCAACAGGATACCAGATGCACAGTCTGAGCTTTTCAAAATTTATTTTTGATATTTTAAAATTTTAATTTGAAACTTTGGACAACGAGGCTCAGATTTGGATTTAAAATACTGGGTTCGGATTCAGAATTGAATTTTGAGTATATCAATATGGAATTCATTCCGAAAATCTGAAGAATGACTGAAACTTAGCTTTGAAATTGCTTTGATTTTCTCAGAAAACGGGGTTAGGGGCAAAAGGGTCATTTTGCAAATCTTTGAAAAAATTGGGGTGTTCACAACAACACTCCACGCAAGAATGGCGTCTTCAACTTCTGCTACATCTGCAAAATAAAGCACCCATGATCAGCACACAGCAAGGGAGATTAGAAATGAAAAAGATCTATGGAAACAAAGAGAAATAACAAGGGGAAATGTTTGAATCTCAAGCAAAACCCAAAACACAATGGTGATGGCGTGTGATGGTTGGGAAGGAGAATGGCTGGAGTAAGATTCAGCAAATGGGGTGAAAATCCCTAGGCAAAGACGCCTAGGGTTTTCATAAAACTCGTTTTTATATTTTTGGCTCAAGTTTTCCAAATTGCAAAAGAGGTTTAAAATAGAAAATTTTGCTCTGCGCCTCTTTTGGAGGGGGTTTTCTGAAAACCTTTTCTAAATGGGTTTTGGATCACGTGTGAGATGGATTATGATGTTTTAAGAACTGATCCAAGACCCATGATGGTCTATTTGGATCGGATCTTGATTCGAATCACCTTGAAATTTGTGCCCAAACACTAAAATTGTCATATCTCAGTCATTTTAACTCTGATTTTCCTGAAATTCGAACCATGACTCCATTATGCCAAAATACATCCAATCATGGGTTTTAAACCTTAAAATCACCTAAAAATGCATGAATATATTAATAACATGATGTGCATTTCATGCATCATCAGTGCTACTAAGTGAAGGCACCATAGGTGAATATGAGAGATGCTTAGTGAACAGTAAGAGATATGTTGTAAAAAAATAGAGTTGATGTATATATATGGAGTGTGAGGGAGTGAATGTGAATGTGAGGTGAAGAAGGTGTTTAACAAGTGCACAGGTGACATGGGTAGATAGCTTAATGAAGAATGTGCTGGAGACATATGCAGATTCTTGGTGGAGTGGTGTTGTGTTTGAGAATGTGAGGGAAAGGTGTTTGTGAATAGTGCATTTTGCAGGAGATAATATGAGAAACACACAAGTAGTGTATGAGTGGTAAGGGTATGCTAACTGTAATGTTGAAGGTAAGGTGGTGGTAGGCGGAATGGGTCAAGAGGTGGTAAGTGCTGGAAGTGTGAAAAAAATGCTGGAGGCCTATGCTATGGTGGGCTGTAAGTTGGGGTCAAGAGAGAGGCTGAGGGTGCCGATAGAGTACATATAGGTTGCTAATGTAATAATGACATATGATGGATATGATGTATGTATGAGGTGATTGTGGCAGTTATGATTTTCACAAGTCTGGTGTATATTTCTATACTGTAGAGGATCCCTAACATGGAACTATATAAATGCTCAAGAAAGAAAGAAAGAAAAATCAGAACAAGCTATAGCATATGACATCTTATTTGGAAATAAAATATGTACATATTACATGAAGCAGAAGGAATCAGTCATTTGTTAACTCACTGAACCAGCACTGATCAATATCCCCAGTAGTCATTTCGAACTTCACCTGATAAAAATCCAATAGCCACATGACTTGACTGACACCCGCGTGCAGGAGGGAGGGTGAGCTTTTGTCATTCCTTCCCCTTTCATCATTTTGACCCCATCATCTTCACCAACAAGCTAAAAATTTACAGAATAATGGACAAGG
Source organism: Nuphar pumila (assembly GCF_984573655.1). Classification (NCBI taxonomy): domain Eukaryota; kingdom Viridiplantae; phylum Streptophyta; class Magnoliopsida; order Nymphaeales; family Nymphaeaceae; genus Nuphar; species Nuphar pumila. The sequence continues at coordinate 52,429,526 of NC_143264.1, read as the reverse complement.
AACTACACCCATTGGAGTAATGGTGAAGGCTGATCCCTTGTATACTTAATACAACAACTAAAGAGTATAATGTAGGGGAAAAGGAACCTCTATTCAAGGAAGCACGATAGACAAAACAAAAAAAAAATAACATAACACATAGATGCATAAGTGAATATCATATCAAAACAAAAGCATAATCTGGATAATGATGCATATTCTTGGTAACTATTTTCTTTTTTTTTACTAAAGAATGTAAAGGGCAATATGATTTGAATATTATGACAGGAAATCAGCAAAAACCATGTGAAGCTTTTATCTATTTCAATTATTTCATACCAGTATAGGTCAGCATATGTATGATTGAGACAAGAATCTGGTGAAAATATCAACCATGAACCCTCTGATCTGGAACTCCTATGTTTTATCCCTTGTACAAGCTGAAGTATGGTAATTTCCTCATCACAGGGAATGAAATTAAATTGTTTGGAGGGCCCTCTTCATTTCTAGATTATCTAGCAAACCACTGGTTTGATATTGGCATTCCAGATTGATCTCCCGATAGAATTTTTAGTGGCTTTCCATACTGCCATTGATTCCCCCCCCCTTTTTTTTTTGTACCAGCCAATCTCTTGTTTTTCCCTGCAACCCAATGATACAGGCCAGCTCGCATGTTTTCTCCATATATTGTTACCCTGAACATGTTACTCGTCTGGGTGACCAACGCATACAGAGGAAGAGTATAGTAGCTATAGAGCATCTGAATGATAATCGTAAGCCATTTCCTCCATTAGGTAAGAATGGAATTCAAACATACTAAATACCCAAACGTAAAATGCGATATCAAAATATATTCTGAAATAATATAAAATGAAGCAGATAAAAAAAAAAGAAAAAAAAAGCCAAGTGACTTGGACCAGAAGTGATCATCGGATAGTTTTGTTGAAGGTATCCCGCACCACCTCTTTTGCCAACAGAATGGTCATGTGTTCCAACTTTGCGCCAACCACAACAAGTAGCAGGATGAATGATGCTTTCCAATTGCAAACTGCAAAAGCTAGATCGCAGGAAAGACAAACTGGAAAAAAAATGAATCAATAAATTCACATCGCCATTTGCATAAATATGAGTCCAGAGAACATAAGTTTCTAAAATGAATTATCACTTCTCGATTTCAAACTGCAGAAATACGAAAATGCATAATCGAGGGCGATGCTCTGGAATTTAAAAGAATGAAAAATAACTGACAACAAAAGAAGAATAAGAAGGAAATGATGCTATGAATAAAAAAAAAGGCATTAGAACTGAAGAAATTTATATTTACACAGACTAAATAAATTGGGTATGATGAATTGCGAAACTGAAAACAAAATGTCAAAACCACTAGTTCTGTTGATATGGCACGAAGGGAGGGGTTGATATTGTTATAGACCACTCAACCCTTCCATAGTGCGTTGATGGGGATTAAATCCAGAAAAACAAAGGAGAAATCAAAATTTATCGAGATGTCATAGATGCAATTCTTAAAACCGAATTAAGATGCAAAACGTGACATCAAGATGTAAAACAAAAAATTAAAAACATGGGGATCACCCATAATTGTAAAGATAACGATAAATGCACGATACAATATTAAAGAAAACATAAATAAACGATGATGATAAAAAAAATGCAGAAGATAAATCTGAAATATAACAACAGAGGGAAGAAAGAACGAAAGAGAAGAAAAAGAAGAAGATGGCAGGGTAAAAAATGATCAATTGAGAGATGGATTTCAGAATGGCAGAGGGGAATAGGGAGAAGAGTTCAATCTTCTTCCTTCTCTTCCCCAAAACTCGATCAGACCGATTTTCTCAAACTTCAAGCCTTCTTTTGCAATGTTAGAGAGTGAAAGTGGGTCGAGAGAGGTGCACATGGGGAGGTGAGAATGGGTAAGAGAGATTGAAGAAGGGTGCGGGGGTGGAGAGCAGTTAGATAAGAAGAGGCTTGGATGCCTCTTCTTATAGGTAGAAAGGGATGGATCAAGAGGGTTCTGGAGAGCTCGAGGGAGAGAGCGCGAGAGATCTCTGCGGCTTCCCTCACAACGGAAAGCCGTTAGGAGCTTTTTCAGAGATGGTCCCCTTATTTTGAAAAATTTTCAAAAAGAGGGCCCATCTACAAATTTTTCTTAAAAATGGTTTAGAAAGCTATATTTTTCAGAAAATTTTCTTTTTATATTCTTTTTTGATAAAAATTCTAAAGATATGAGAAAAATATGGGGGGTTTTAGGAAAATGGGATCCAAAACGAGGTTCTGAAGGATTTTTTGTAAAATATTGGTTTTGAAATTGCAAGTTTTCTTAAAATGGGGTTTTTGTGAAAATTACATTATTTATTTCAGAAAATGGCCCCTAAAATGGATCTGAATCCAAGATTTTTAGAAAATATTGGGTTTGGATCTCGAATTGAGATTGGATCCAGATAAAACATCCAATAAAATACCACGAATTGATTTTTTTGAAGAATAGAAGATCCGGAATGAGAATTGGATCTGGATATCCGATTTGGATCCAAGATTAGGTCAGATAGGGAAGTTGAATCTGGATTCCAGCGAATCCGAGAAATGAATGAAAATTTTGATTAAAGATTGATCCGATTATTCAGAAGATGGGATAAAGGGCAAAAGGAAAATCTTTTGGATTTTTTGGAAAATTTGAGGTGTTCACAGATGCCCCTCTTTGCTGCTAAACCGGTTGTCAGCCGAGCTTAGCGGTAAAGAAGACACACCAAATTTTCTAAAATGCCCCAATCAGAAGGTCCGAACTGGGTGTGAAAGAATTGTTTTTGTAAAACATTATTCTGAGGTTTTGGTACCTTATCCTGAAAGGTTTTGGGAAGAAAAACGAAATCCTCGAGAAGAAAAATAATTTGGACAAAAGAAAAGGAGGAAATCGTGATGGGATTCTGGGATGAATACCCCGAAATGGTAAAAGGGAGAGATTTTGAAGAAGTCTCATGGCTGAGACAAAGATAAGATTTTTTTTTTTGAAAAGACTCAGGTTTAGCCCTTAACCTGGATGGGACGAAGATATTTGAAAGACCATAATGTGATATTTTTAAAAAATACCTTATGAGACGAGGTTCAGGTATAATCTTTATTTGAATGGATATACAAAGCATGGATTCCTTGATGGGGAAAACCATGATGGGACTGGGAGAAATACCTCACCAGAATGAGGTAATTTTCTTTAAAAAATATAAACAATGCTAGGTCGCATCAAAATAGATATTGAGCATTTATTTCATTTTTGGATAACCGGAAAATTTTGCCAATAAGATGAAATTGCAATTGATTCAAATGCTTGAAAGTGTGTACGTATGTGCGAAAAGATATTCCCTCTTTTTACCTAGAGTATTTCCTCCAATGAGGTTAACTTCCCGGATTCCAGAGTCAGATTCAAATTTTAAAGCTGTTGAGTTTCTTCAAGGAAGTTATCCATTTTCTTGATATGAATAGAGAAGAGATACTCTTAATTTCATAAAAACAAGTAGTGAAAAGACATTGATGAAAGGATTTTGCATAAGAAAAGATGATTTCTGGCAATTTTGGCAGTTTGATATCCTAAGGCTTTTCCCATAATGATTTTTTTGGCACTCTTTTTGAGACATGGAGCTTTCTTGGGTTTCGGGTAGAAGTTTATTGCATCATCCTTCATTTTGAAGATGTCCTGGCTTTTCTTTTTTTCTTCGGGGAAGGGTATGTCGCAAACTCCTTCATCTTGGAGATGCTCTGATCCTTCTTTTTCTCAGGAATTATACTGGGGATATTGGCTCACTGGTAAAAATCTCTAGATGATAGCGGAATCAAATATCTTTTAGGGTTTGTCGGGAGGTTCAGCGCAGTCACCTTCATCTTGACGATGATCTAAACGTTCCCTGAAAAAAATCGTCACAAACTCTTTCATCTCGAAGATGATCCGAATCTTCTTTGGCCCCGGGGGGCGAACTCACATATTCATCTTCATCTTGATGACAATTGAGAGATCCCCTTTGCGGATATTTGATTGTAGCTTAAATGAATAAGGAGATATGGATTGAGTGGATTCTTTTTATCGCTCAGGATATTTCCACTGCCTGATTGCCAGAAAGTCGTCTTTGAATATGCGTCATAGCTATGATTAATATCGATTCGCTTCTGGATTTTCAACGTCATTGAATATTTCTTTCGGTAATCATACCAAGGATATTTCTTACATCTTCTTGTTTGATCGACAGAGAGAAGATTTGAATTTTACTCTATTTCGTAAAAAGCTTCACCCTTTTGAAAAGAATACTAGAGGTAATCTGAGGTGATTCTTTTGTGCAGTAAAATATTAGAATCAATGCATTTTTAGCAGATTGGCAAAGTTTTTGAGAATCCTTTTGTTAAATAATCACTCAATATAGATCTTGATAGGACCTTTAGCTGAAATTTGAGAGAAATAATGTAAAGCTTTAGACTTTGAAAAACTCGACCAGTAAAAACTGGATTTGGCAGGACCAACTAAATGGATTTGGGTAAAGAGGGTTTGGTAAAGGATTTTTGGTAAAAGATTTTGGTAAAGGACCAGTGTTAAACTGGAATTTGAAGGATAAATTTGAGACAAAATAGAAATTTGAAGGATCAATTTTGAGAAAATTGGAATTTTGAAGGATCAATGTACACATTGGAATTTTGAAGGACCAGTGTAAAAACTGGAATTTGAAGGACCAATTTGTGAAATTTGGGATCTTGAAGGAGCAATGTAAAACTAGAATTTTGAAGGACCAATTTGAGAAATTGGAATTTGGAAGGACAAATGAAAATATTGGAATTTGATGAAGGACCAGTGTAAAACCGAAATTTTGAAGGACCAACTTAAGAAAAATTGGAATTTAGAAGGACCAATGAAAACATTGGAATTTGATGAAGGACCAATTGGAATTTGAAGGACAAGTGTAAAACTGGAATTTTGAAGGACCAATATAAACATTGGAATTTTGAAGGACCAATTTGGAATTTTGAAGAACTAGTTGTAAAACTGGAATTTTGAAGAACCAATTTGTGAAAATTGGAATTTTGAAGGACCAATTGGGATTTTCAAGGACCAGTTGTAAAAACTAGAATTTTGGAAGGACCAATTTGAGAAATTGAAATTTGGAAGTGTAATACCCAAAATTTTTAATGATTTATAAATTCTGAAGAAAATTCAAGTTTTAATTTTTATTTATTCTGAATGTGAATTATAGTGTTAAAACCCTGATTTTTAGGGTTAGTACTGTTCAAAGTAAAGATCTGAATCTATATTTAAAATTCTGATAAAATTTTGTTGAGGCTTGTTCAAAAATCAGAATTCAGGGACATTCTAGTCATTAGTCAAATTGTCAAAGGGTAGCTTAGTAATTTGCCAATTCAGTGGCATTTTTCGGTAAAATTGCCAACTATATAAGGTCAAAATAGTAATTTTTCTTTTAGGGATATTTTTAGGGAATTAATAAAATTATCAGGGACACAAATGGTAATTTACCATTTTCAATGGCAGGCTATGTAATTTATTGAACTACAGAAGGACAATCAAGTAATTCTAAATCCCCTTATGGCAATTCTGAAAGATGGGATTTGAATTAGGGTATAAAAGGCATAAAAAGATTAGCAATCAAATAAAATATAATATTTTATATTAAAATATTCAAGAGACCATGGTTTTGGAAAACCACTGGCCCAAAACCAAGGGCAGCCATGGTTTTTCCAAAACCATGAGCTGACAAGTGTCACCTCACAATGAGGAGGTGACACCCATCCCTCTTCTTTCTCTGACACATGTCAAAAAAATTAATAAAATAATTTAGAATTGACAAGTGTCAAAATAAAGTAATATTTTAATTAAAAAAGGTGACAAGTGTCACCAAAATGGGACCCATAGGTGGGGTCGACACCTCCTATCTCTCCTATAAATACCCCTCACCCCCTCTCTCTCTACCCAAGTCCAAGACCCTCTCTTTCTCTCTCTCTCTCTAAGCTCTGTCTCTCCTACTTTCTCTCTCTACCTTTGATTTTCTCTCTCTAACATTTAAACCTAAACCTCCGTAGAATCTCAGATTTTTTTTGAAAAACCTCTTCTATCCCTTTTCATCTTTCCTTAAGCGAAGTCTGTTCTTCTGCAAGAAGCTCCATCGGATCAGAAACAGCCTCGGGAGCGCTGCCTGCAACAGTTCTGCTAAACTTAGCAGAAAAGTCAGATTTGGATAGCGGAAGCACTGCTCAAATCAACTAAACGAAGTTAGTATTCAAAAACCTTCTTCTAAATTCGAATTCATACTTTATGAGCTTCCCTATTCTCTTTCTCAACCCCAGCTCTATTTCTTTTGGATTTAAATTTTGACAATTTTGCCAAAATTTTATCCAAGCCTACCTCTACGTAGGGGAAGCTCTGTTTAAATCTTTTTAAATGTTTTTAAGTATTCAAAACTATTTTAGCAGTAGTTCTGGCAAAATTTTCTAAAAGACTTTTGAAAAATTGAGTTTTTATAGCAGAAGTTCTGCCAAAATAATTTAAAGATTTTTTAAAAAAGTAGAATTAGTATAGCAGTAATTCTGGCCAAATTTTTAAATAATTTCTAAAAAAATCAATTATTTTAATTAGAATTCTTTCAGATATTTTAGAAATTTCGAGTTTATTTAGTAGAAGTTATTTCAAAATTTTTATAACTATTTTAGAAAAAAATCAATTTTTATAAAGGAAATTCTGTTAAAATTTTCAAAAATCCTTTTAAATATTTGAATCAATTTTTTTGAAAAACCTTTATAAAAATATTTGTGACGCAAAGTCATGTTCGAATTCTTACAACTCGAATTCAAGTTCAAACCCTTTTTCGAACATTTGAGTTATTACAGAGGAAACTCTGTGAAATTTTTATAAAAGTTTTAAGGTCAATTATAAATAAATTTTTAGATTTTTAATAATTTCTTCAAAAGTTATTTCTTTAAATTTATAGGGCAAATACTACCCAAAATTCAATAAAAAAGTATTAACTAATATAAAGAATTCTATCAGATTAAATCAAAGCACGAGCGCTTTATCCTGTTCTCCTTAGTTCTATCGAAATCCAAGTAAGTTATTCTATCAAAATCTTATAATTTTATATTAAACATGTTTTTGATTCATGTTTTTGATTCATGCATAATTATTTAAATTTGATTCATAATCAAATGCATATTTCAATATCTGCAAAATTAAGTACATGTTTTGATTTTAAATCTTGTGATTTTTAATCAAATACTATGGTTGAGACATTTATGAAAAGAAGAATTTTGTATAGCATGTTGATTTTTAAAAGATTTTATTGTTGCAGGAGTCATGTCTATACAAACTTAATTCTCGCCTTCATAGGCGAATGCTCGTTATGATAGAGCAAAATTCTGGATGGACTGGATACATATGAACCGTGTTTATTTAAAAGAAATGATTTGGCTATTGAGCCTAGTTTTGAAAAGATGAAAAGTCCTATAAAAGAATCCTTCAAGCCCATCTAGGTTTAGCCTACCCTGGAAGGGGTAGTGGTACAACCAGGAGTGACATTGTGAAGATGATGATTGTTGGGAGTGATAGATTCCCTGGACCTCCTGTCACTCAGGTTGAGGAGGTCGAGACAACGGGTCTCAAGGCTGCCGCATGCCAGTGGATGCATCCAACTCTTGCTCGCCATTGCTGAGAATCTTCCCGGTCGTTGACTGCTCGCTTGGGAGCCCGTTTCACTCAGATATCCGGGTAATCCACAATAGAATAATATACCCCCGGAATACTTAGTTTGAGATCGGAGTACTCTCCACCGTACCAGGAGGGCGTTAATATGGAAACAATGACCTTTTCTTTCCCAGAATTTGATCTGAAATTATGCATTGTTGATATAGCACATAATCATGTTTTTAAAATTATTTTTAATTGTTGTATTCTTAATTGCATAATTGTTCTTGAATGTATGCATTTTGATTTGTAAATTATTGAAATCATGCTTAATATTTGAATTGTATGGTTTTGATTAATGACTTACTTGGCTATCATAAGTCTAACCCCGTTTTATGGGGATTTCAGGTTCAGATATGGAATAGAAGATCTTACAGTGGATGTTGGACAAGTGTGGCATGGAAGAATCCAGATTCCCAAGATTAATTTAGGATTTATTTTAAATTTAATCCTAAATGTTTTCATTTTTGAACCTTGTGAAAAGACTATGTATATAATGTTGATATAAATTATTGTTGTTTTTGTTGTTAATTGGAATGTGACGTGCCTGAGGTTTAGGAAACCGAAAATCAAAAGTTATTTCCGCTGTTTAAAAAAAAAAATCTGCATTTTTAAAGGTTTTAAAACCCCGGGGTGTTATAGTTGGTATCAGAGCAGAGTTTTGGGAAATCTGGTTCGAGATCCACCTTGTCCATACATTACACTGTAAGTATGTACTTTAGATTTTTATTTTATTATTATTGTTAAATCATTGTTTTTCTTATAGATGACTCCTCAAGATTTGGTCAATATCATTAAAGAACTTGTCAAGGATGTTCAAAAGCTAGAAGAATCACATACAATACAAAAAAGGGTGGTGGATAATTTAGAAAATCAAGTTCGAAGTCTCACAAAAGATAAAGAAAACTTAGAAAAATGTCATAGGTGTTTACAGACCCATTTATCACAACCTTGCCCACTGAAATTGGAAGAATGTTTATTCTGTGGAGAAGTTGGGCATATAGAAAAAGAATGCCAAGTGAAGATGGGTTGTATTAAAAGACAACAAGCCGCTGAAAACCTACCAGATCAACAATCCCGTGTGGTTATTCTTGCTCCTCCTCCTCCAATGGAACCTATTGTCATTTCATCCGACTCACCCATAGTACCTGCTCCTGCACCCACTTTAACTCCTTTGGACTTTGTATTTTCAGTCTAACCCTCTGATCCTATATATACCCCAAGAGAACCTACGGATGACCTTAGCCTATATTTAGGAAATCCAGATAAACAAGTTTATAATATAGATCCAAATATTGCAGGGCCTTCTCATCCACCAGAGCGGATTAGGAACAAGAGGAATTATATGGGAAAATTCCTCAAGCTTCCATAGGATATCTTTTGTTAACTTTTTGTTAAATATGTAAATTCTTGTAAATATGGGTTTTGATGTATATATATGTTTATATGAATAAATGTTCTTTCTACTTTAATCTAAGTCTGATCATTATTTATCAAGGATGCCTCGTCAAGCATCAAAGAAGCAATCCAAGGAGCAGAATGGTCAACAAGAATTCATTATGGAAACATTAAATAATTTAGCAGCTGCTATAAGAGATCGGAATCAGAATAGGCAAGACTCAGCTACATCTTCAAAATCCTGTCAAAGCCATAATGAAGTCTCTTATGAGAAGTTTCTCAAATTAGATCCACCTACATTTTCAGGAAAGATGGATCCAGACGCTGCAGAGGTTTGGATGCGAGAAATAGAAAAAAAAAATCGTGTTCTGACCATACCTGAAGATCGTAAGGTGAACTATGCAGCATACAGATTAAAGGGAGATGCAGAAAGGTGGTGGGCATCCACCTTAGAAATTAAATTTAGCAATGGATCCGTTACTTGGGAGCAATTTATTGAAGTTTTCTATGCTGCATATTTTCCCAAGCATGAAAGAAGCCGTAAGATAAGGGAATTCCTTGAATTACAACAAGGAGGACTCTCCTTATCTGAATACATTACTAAATTCAAAAATTTAGAGAAGTATTGCCCAAATGTCTATAATGCGGAAGACGAAAGGGCAATGAAATTTACTAGAGGATTGAAGCCAGTTCTATGAACCAAAGTCCTCACTAGTAGGCCAGAAACCTTAGACAAGGCGGTGGAAATAGCTACATTAATACAAGAAGATTGGGAAGAAATACAGAAGAATCAATCTGGCAGAACGGTTTCTCAATTCAGAGGCCAAAGGAGTTGGCCTAAAAGAAATTTTGAAGAAAGAAGGTTCATCCCTCCAGCAAAGAGGCCACGACAGCAGTTTCAATCCAATCAACCACAACTACTAGCTACACAACTACCAGCTAGATCATGTCAGAATTGCTATCGATCCCATCCAGAACAACTCTGCCTCCGAACGACTGGTGGTTGTTTATATTGTGGTAAGTCAGGCCATTTTATTAAAGACTGCTATAAAAAAGAAATTGATAAACATGCTCGAGGCTTTATTAGACCTCGCCCTCAACAACAACCCCAGTATCCGTACCAGCAACAACAACAACCACAACAGCAACAACAACGACCGCAAAATAAAAAGGTACCAGGTCGTGTTTATACCGCCAATATTGATCAACTACCTAAGGGTGACCTGATTCAAGGTACTTTATCTATAGCTGGACATGCTGCTTTTACTCTATTTGATTGCGGTTCAACTCATTCTTTTATTTCCAAGAAGTTTACTACTTTACTTAATATGCCTATCAAGTCTTTGAACTGTGCTCTGGAAGTGATCAACCCAGTAGGATGTAAATATTTTTGTAGGTTATACTTGCCAAATTTAGAAGTATATATTGAAGGACAGAATTTACCTGTCGACCCAATTCTATTAGACATGTCAGATTTTGATATTATATTGGGTATGGATTGGCTACATCAACATCATGCAAGAATATTTTGTTAGGAAGGAAAAGTTACTTTTTCTCAACCAGGTATTCCTAAGGTAGAATTTAGATTATCCAATTCTACTCCTAAAAGCCGAGTTATTTCTTCTTTAAAGGCCCAGAGATATTTGAGGAATGGATGTATGGCCTTTTTAGTCAGCATTACTCTTGCCAAACCAGCAGAAATTTCCCTTGAAAGTCTGGATATTGTTCATGAATTTTCAGATGTTTTTCTTGATGAATTATCAGGACCTCCTCCACATAGAGAGATAGAATTCGGTATTGAGTTAATGCCAGAAACTGCACCAATTTCTAAAGCTCCTTATAGGATGGCTCCAGCAGAACTCACAGAATTAAAAAAGCAATTATTGGAATTAATGGAGATGGGATTTATTAGACCAAGTATGTCTCCCTGGGGAGCACCAGTATTATTTGTAAAGAAGAAAGATGGTTCATTAAGATTATGTATAGATTACAGACTTCTTAATCAAGTTACCATAAAGAATAAATATCCGTTGCCACGAATTGAAGATTTATTTGATCAATTACAGAAGGCTAAGGTATTCTCAAAGATTGATCTTAGGTCTGGATATCATCAACTTAGAATCAAGGAAGAAGACATTTCTAAGACAGCCTTTCGGACAAGGTATGGACACTATGAATTCACTGTCATGCCTTTTGGACTTACAAATGCACCAGCAACCTTTATGGATCTTATGAACCGTATGTTCAGACCATTTGTAGATACATTTGTGATTATTTTTATTGATGATATTCTAATTTATTCCGAAAATAAGAAACAACACCAGGAACATTTAAGGATTATTTTGGATACTTTGAGGAAAAATCAGTTATGTGCCAAGTTTTCTAAGTGCGAATTTTGGCTGGAAAAAGTTATGTTTTTGGGTCATGTGATTTCAAAAGATGGAATCTCTGTGGATCTTGCTAAAGTGGAAGCAGTATTAGAATGGAAACAACCTAAGAATATTACAGATATTCGAAGTTTTCTTGGACTTGCAGGATACTACAGAAAATTCATTCAAGATTTCTCCCGTATAGCATCACCGATGACTAGACTTCTAAAGAAGGGTGTTAAATTTGATTGGGACACTAAATGTGAAGAAAGTTTCCAAATTTTGAAAGAAAAACTCACTACATCTCCAGTGCTTACTTTACCCTCAGAACATGGCGGATTTGAGGTCTATGCAGATGCTTCTGGTACCGGTCTAGGATGCGTATTGATGCAACACAGAAAAGTTATTGCTTATGCATCAAGACAGTTGAAAAATCATGAGAAGAATTATCCAACCCATGACTTAGAACTTGCAGCAGTTGTTTTTGCACTAAAGATCTGGAGACATTATTTATATGAAGAACAATTTGAAGTATTCAGTGATCACAAGAGCCTCAAATATTTGTTCTCGCAAAAAGAATTGAATATGAGACAACGACGTTGGCTAGAATTTATTAAAGACTATGAGTTCACACTTTCTTATCATCTTGGAAAGGCGAATATTGTAGTTGATGCTCTTAGTCGCAAAACTAGAGACACTTTGGCAAGTCTCATAGACAGAGAATGGAAACTTATTGAAGATTTTATCAATTGGAAACCCTTTGCAACTGAAACATGAAGGATTTTATTATCAAACTTAATTGTTCGACCAAAAATCCTCATCCGAATTGTTACTGAACAAAGTAAGGATTCTCAACATGAAGAATTTTTAGCCAGAGCCCAACAAGAAGATGATGTTTCTTTTCGACTTAAAGAAGATGGGAGTATTTTGATGAATGATCGAATATGGGTACCAAATAACCCTAAATTGAGAAATGAAATCCTTGAAGAAGCCCATAAAAGCAAGTATACTATCCACCCAGGAAGTACAAAGATGTTCAAAGATTTGCAAAGAAAGTATTGGTGGACTGGTATGAAGAGAGATGTGGCAAATTATGTTTCAAAGTGTTTGATTTGCCAACAAGTAAAGGCAGAACATCAGAAGCCAGGTAGAATGATGCAACAAATTGAAATTCCATAATGGAAATGGGAAGAAATTACTATGGATTTCATAGTGGGTTTACCAAAGACTCGAAAACAGCATGATGCAATTTGGGTTATTATTGACCGATTAACTAAATCAGCTCACTTTCTACCTATTCATATAAGTCAATCTTTGGAAAGTCTGGCAGATTTATACATTCTTGAGATTGTAAGACTACATGGAATACCAATTTCGATTATCTCTGATCGAGATCCCAGCTTTACTTCTCGATTCTGGAACCAACTTCAGCAGGCTTTGGGAACAAAGTTAAAGTTCAGTTCTGCATTTCATCCCCAAACTGATGGACAATCAGAGCGTACTATTCAAACTCTAGAAGATATGTTACGCGCCTGTATGCTAGAATGGAAAGGAGATTGGGATATTCATATTATGCTAGCTGAATTCGCTTATAATAATAGTTATCATGCCAGTATTGGAATGGCGCCATACGAAGCTTTATATGGAAGACCTTATCGATCGTCACTCTATTGGAATGAAATTGGTGAACGACAGTTAGAGTCACCAATGATACTACAACATTACACTCAGCAAGTAAATTTGATCCGAGAAAGACTACGCGCTGCCCAAAGCCGACAAAAAGGATATGTTGATCAAAGACGGAAGGAACTCACTTTTGAAATTGATGATATGGTCTTTGTCAAAGTATCTCCAACCAAAAGTGTGTTCAGATTTGGAAAGAAGGGAAAGTTAAGTCTTAGATTTGTAGGACCTTTTAAGATTCTAGAACGAATCGGTGAAACTGCTTATAGAATCGAATTGCCTCCTCAGTATGCACAGATTCATAATGTATTTCATGTTTCAATGCTGCAAAAATGCGTTTATGATCCATCTCATATTATCTAGCATCAAGATATAGCAATTCGAGAAGACATGAATGTTGAGGAAAAGCCTATAGAAATTATGGATAGAAGGGATCAAATTTTGAGAACAAAGACTATTCCTCTGGTTAAAGTCAGATGGCAGCATCACAGAACTGAAGAATGTACTTGGGAACCTGAAAACAACATCAGAGAGAAGTATCCAGAATTGTTTGTTTAAATTGTACATGAATTTCGAGGACGAAAATTTTCTTTTAGGGGGGTAGAATGTAATACCCAAAATTTTTAATGATATATAAATTATGAAGAAAATTCAAGTTTTAATTTTTATTTATTCTGAATGTGAATTATAGTGTTAAAACCCTGATTTTTAGGGTTAGTATTGTTCAAAGTAAAGATCTGAATCTATATTTAAAATCCTGATAAAATTTTATTGAGGCTTGTTCAAAAATCAGAATTCAGGGACATTCTAGTCATTAGTCAAATTGTCAAAGGGTAGCTTAGTAATTTGCCAATTCAGTGGCATTTTTTGGTAAAATGCCCAACTATATAAGGTCAAAATAATATTTTTTCTTTTAGGGATATTTTCAGGGAATTAATAAAATTATCAGGGACACAAATGGTAATTTACCATTTTCAATGGCAGGCTATGTAATTTATTGAACTACAGAAGGACAATCAAGTAATTCTAAATCCCCTTATGGCAGTTCTGAAAGATGGGATTTGAATTAGGGTATAAAAGGTATAAAAAGATTAGCAATCAAATAAAATATAATATTTTATATTAAAATAGTCAAGAGACCATGGTTTTGGAAAACCACTGACCCAAAACCAAGGGCAGCCATGGTTTTTCCAAAACCATGAGCTGACAAGTGTCACCTCACAATGAGGAGGTGACACCCATCCCTCTTCTCTCTCTGACATATGTCAAAAAAATTAATAAAATAATTTAGAATTGACAAGTGTCAAAATAAAGTAATATTTTAATTAAAAAAGGTGACAAGTGTCACCAAATCGGGACCCATAGGGGGGGCGACACCTCCTCTCTCTCCTATAAATACCCCTCACCCCCTCTCTCTCTACCCAAGTCCAAGACCCTCTCTTTCTCTCTCCTACTTTCTCTCTCTACCTTTGATTTTCTCTCTCTAACTTTTGAACCTAAACCTCCATAGAATCTCAGATTTTTTCTGAGAAACCTCTTCTATCCCTTTTCATCTTTCCTTAAGCGAAGTCCGTTCTTCTCCAAGAAGCTCCATCGGATCAGAAACAACCTCGGGAGCGCTGCCTGCAAGAGTTTTGCTAAACTTAGCAGAAAAGTCAGATTTGGATAGCGCAAGCACTGCTCAAATCAACTAAACGAAGTTAGTATTCAAAATCCCTCTTCTAAATTCGAATTCATACTTTCTGAGCTTCCCTATTCTTTTTCTGAACCCCAACTCTATTTCTTTTGGATTTAAATTTTGACAATTTTGCCAAAATTTTATCCAAGCCTACCTCTACGGAGGGGAAGCTCTGTTTAAATCTTTTTAAATGTTTATAAGTATTCAAAACTATTTTAGCAGTAGTTCTGGCAAAATTTTCTAAAAGACTTGAAAAATTGAGTTTTTATAGCAGAAGTTCTGCCAAAATAATTTAAAGATTTTTGAAAAAAGTAGAATTAGTATAGCAGTAATTCTGGCCAAATTTTTAAATAATTTTTAAAAAAAACAATTATTTTAATTAGAATTCTTTCAGATATTTTAGAAAATTTTGAGTTTATTTAGTAGAAGTTATATCAAAATTTTTATAACTATTTTAGAAAACATCGATTTTTATAAAGGAAATTCTGTTAAAATTTTCAAAAATCCTTTTAAATATTTGAATCAATTTTTTTGAAAAACCTTTATAAAAATATTTGTGACGCAAAGTCATGTTCGAATTCTTACAACTCGAATTCAAGTTCAAACCCTTTTTTCGAACATTTGAGTTATTACAGAGGAAACTCTGTGAAATTTTTATAAAAGTTTTAAGGTCAACTATAAATAAATTTTTAGATTTTTAATAATTTCTTCAAAAGATATTTCTTTAAATGTATAGGACAAATACTACCCAAAATTCAATAAAAAAGTATTAACTAATATAATGAATTCTATCAGATTAAATCAAAGCACGAGTGCTTTATCCTGTTCTCCTTAGTTCTATCGAAATCCAAGTAAGTTATTCTATCAAAATCTTATAATTTTATATTAAACATGTTTTTGATTCATGTTTTTGATTCATGCATAATTATTTAAATTTGATTCATAATCAAATGCATATTTCAATATCTGCAAAATTAAGTACATGTTTTGATTTCAAATCTTGTGATTTTAAATCAAATACTATGGTTGAGACATTTATGAAAAGAAGAATTTTGTATAGCATGTTGATTTTCAAAAGATTTTATTGTTGCAGGAGTCATGTCTATACAAACTTAATTCTCGCCTTCATAGGCGAATGCTCGTTATGATAGAGCAAAATTCTGGATGGGCTGGATACATATGAACCGTGTTTATTTAAAAGAAATGATTTGGCTATTGAGCCTAGTTTTGAAAAGATGAAAAGTCCTATAAAAGAATCCTTCAAGCCCATCTAGGTTTAGCCTACCCTGGAAGGGGTAGTGGTACAACCAGGAGTGACATTGTGAAGATGATGATTGTTGGGAGTGATAGATTCCCTGGACCTCCTGTCACTCAGGTTGAGGAGGTCGAGACAACGGGTCTCAAGGTTGTCGCATGCCAGTGGATGCATCCAACTCTCCTTGTTTGCTCGCCATTGCTGAGAATCTTTCCGGTCGTTGACCGCTCGCTTGGGAGCCCGTTTCACTCAGGTATCCGGGTAATCCAGAATAGAATAATATACCCCTGAAATACTTAGTTTGAGATCGGAGTACTCTCCACCGTACCAGGAAGGCGTTAATTTCGAAACAATGACATTTTCTTTCACAGAATTTGATCTGAAATTATGCATTGTTGATATAGCACATAATCATGTTTTTTAAATTATTTTTAATTGTTGTATTCTTAATTGCATAATTGTTCTTGAATGTATGCATTTTGATTTGTAAATTATTGAAATCATGCTTAATATTTGAATTGTATGGTTTTGATTAATGACTTACTTGGCTATCATAAGTCTAACCCCGTTTTATGGGGATTTCAGGTTCAGATATGGAATAGGAGATCTTACAGTGGATGTTGGACAAGTGTGGCATCGAAGAATCCAGATTCCCAAGATCCTGAGATTAATTTAGGATTTATTTTAAATTTAATCCTAAATGTTTTCATTTTTGAACCTTGTGAAAAGACTATGTATATAATGTTGATATAAATTATTGTTATTTTTGTTGTTAATTGGAATGTGACGTGCCTGAGGTTTAGGAAACCAAAAATCAAAAGTTATATCCGCTGTTTAAAAAAAAAAAAAACTGCATTTTTAAAGGTTTTAAAACCCCAAGGCGTTACAGGAAGGACCAATGAAAACATTGGAATTTTGAAGGACCAGTGTAAAAATTGGAATTTGAAGGACCCATTTGTGAAAATTGGAATTTTGAAGGACCGATTAGAATTTGAAGGACCAATGTGAACATTGGAATTTTGAAGGACCAATTTTGAGAAATTGGAATTTGGAAGGACCAATGTGAGAACTGGATTTGATGAAGGACCAATATGAGAATTGGATTTGATGAAGAACCAGTGTTAAACTGGATTTGGAAAGACCAATGTGAGAATTGGTCTTGGTGAAGGACCAATATGAGAATTGGATTTGATGAAGGACCAGTGTTTGGACTGGATTTGGAAGGACCAATGTGAGAATTGGATTTGGTGAAGGACCAGTGTTAAACTAGATTTGGAAGAACCAATGTGAGAATTGGATTTGATGAAGGATCAATGTGAGAATTGGATTTGATGACGGACCAGTGTTAAACTGGATTTTGAAGGACCAATGTGAGAATTGGATTTGATGAAGGACCAGTGTTAGACTGGATTTGAAAGGACCAATGTGAGAATTGGATTTGGTGAAGGACCAGTGTTAGACTGGGTTTGGAAGGACCAATGTGAGAATTGGATTTGATGAAGGACCAACGTGAGAATTGGATTTGATGAAGGACCAGTGTTAAACTGGATTTGGAAGGACCAATGTGAGAATTGGATTTGGTGAAGGACTAGTGTTAAACTGGATTTGGAAGGACCAATGTGAGAATTGGATTTGGTGAAGGACCAGCGTTAAACTGGATTTGGAAGGACCAATGTGAGAATTGGATTTGGTGAAGGACCAGTGTTAGACTGGATTTGGAAGGACCAATGTGAGAATTGGATTTTGATGAAAGACCAATGTGAGAATTGGACTTGGAAGAACCATTATAGAAGACTGCACTGCTTCTATAAATGGTTTCAGGATTATCCCTTATCCTGAATGGGAAGCTCAAATTTATCCCTTAACCTGAAGGGGAAAGAAGGATTTTTGAAGAGAATAAACCTGAAGCTTGAAGTTTGTAAGGGATCAGCCAGAAGGCTGAATTTTTAGAAGAAGGTCCAACCCGACAGTTGGGTTTTTGAAAAGGAACAGAGTCTGAGTCGGAACTCAGATACTTAAAAAGAAATATGGACCAATCTGAGTTGGGTTTTTTGAAAAGGAACAGAGTCCGAGTCAGAACTCGGACATTTTGAAAAGATGGATGGACCAACCTGAGAGTTGGGTTTTTGAAAAAGAGAAGAGTCTGAGTCAGAACTCAGATATTTAAAAAGATGGATGGACCAACCTGAGGGTTGGGCTTTTTAAAAAGAGAATAGTCCAAGTCGAAACACGAATATTTAAAAAGATGGATGGACGAACCTGAGGGTTGGGTTTTTGAAAAAAAGAGAAGGAAATCCGAGTCGGAACTCAAGTTTTTAAAAGAAAGCTTTAGTCAGAAGATTGAATTTTGAAAATTTGCCAGTGCGAAGACCAGATCTAGGATTGAGAATGACCAGTTCAAGGACTGAATTATTTGACTAGCAATGAAGAAGACCATCATAGTTAATTGTATGTGATCTGATTTTCAGGATTAACCCCTTATCTGAATGGGGAGAGAATAGACAAAAATTGATAAAAGGCTGGTAAAGAATCGAAATAATTGATAAAGAATCAATAAAACTGATAAAATTGATAAAGAATGGGAATTAAAAAAGAATTGACAAAGATCTGGTAAAAATTGGTAAAATTTGGTGGAAAATTGAGGATACTTGGAAGACGATGAAAGACTTCAGAATTATCCCTTATCTTGAAGGAAGAAGGACCTCGCAGGACGAGGTTCAGGTTTATCCCTTAACCTGAGAAGGAAAATTCAGGTTTATCCCTTAACTTGAGTGGGAAAATAAAGAAGAAAGGAATACCTGTGAACACCCCAAATTTTTCAAAATGATGTAAATATTTCCCTCTTTGCCCCTGACCCCGTTTTCTGAGCAATTGAGTCATTTCTCGTTCAAAATTCCAGTCTATTTCTCAAATTTACTGGAATCAAATCAATTTTCTATATTTGACTCAATTTCGGATCCGGATCCAATTAAAATCAAAATCTAAGCCTCGCTATCCAAATTTTGATCAAAATTTATAAAAATCCAAAATAAATTTCTGAAACGCTCAGACAGTTCATCCGGTATCCGTTTGGATCCATCACGTTGTATTTCTCGATTCGAGGTTTCAAGCCTCGAATATTTCCTCAAAATCTGGATCTTAACCCATTATCGGAAGGAATTTCCAAAATTCAAAACCCGAATTCTCAAAAAACCCCTCTTTTGTAAATATTTCAAAAAAAAATCCAAAAATAGTTTTTAATTCCTCATTTTCCCCTAGTCTTAAAGTCTTTATGTCAAAAATACAAAAAAATTGAAAAAACACAAAGAAAATAACAAAAAAATTCAAAGTACAAAGGAAAAAATTGCTAAAAACAGTTTTAAAACCCTTTTTAGAATGATCTTTGAAACGAACCCTTTTCTTGAAAAATTTTAAAACCAAGAGGGCCCCTTTAAAAAAAATCGGGCAGAAGCAGCGGTTCTTCGCTCTCTCTCTCTCTCGGCCTTCCTTCAAGAACCCTCTGGAAGCTCCTCCAAACCCTTCTCCATCGCCTCCCCTCGATCGATCGATCGATCCATCCACCCTCCATCTCCAACAAAATCCTCCTCTCTTCCTCCACCCTCCGATCAATGGCCACAGGTCCTCAACCACCGATCTTTAACCATATCACACCTTCCAAAGCCATCTTTCCCCTCTTTAAAAGGGCGCAAGAGGAAAACCCTGGGGCATCGCATCTCCACCATCGGATCCCCTCCGACATCCATCTTCATGCTGTTATTCCTTTGAATCCATTTTCAATCTGCCCATCTTCTTCTTCTTCTGCTCAGCCGCTCTTCACCTCTTTACCCATCCTTCAAATTTTCAATAGAAGGTTGAACCAAGAAAGAGGAATGCCTCCTTCAGAGTTTCTGCAAGACTAAGCATTCACCGCGAATACTGTGTTGGGTTTAATGGCCTTCATCTCAGTAATGAGACCTGATTAGAGCTTGTGTTAAATTCGATTGATGATACATGCACACCAATTGTGTTGCTAATATCATCGGCCTAACACCCCCTGCCTCATTCAGTCAATCAAGAAAGATAAGGGAAAGTGAGAGAAAAAGCAGCATTCAGCTTCACCTCATTGAAGGCAATCCTCCCTCTTTCAGAGTTTCTGCAAAACACAGTAAGTATTCCCCTTCTTCTTCAGTTGCTTTTGATCTCCTTTTCTTAGTATTTCTGTTTAAATCACGCCATTAGAGCACCATTGTGGTGTCGGTTTTGCATATAGCAAACACCGATCCACCTATATCGTGCAAAATCAATGGAATATCCCATTCCAACAATTTTTCTTTTCTTTTTTCTTTTTTTTTTCCTCTTTGTTTTGATCCATTTCACATATTTATTCTGATTTCCAATATATATCGGATTCCTTGTTTTATTTTGCACATCAATCTGTTAAGGTGCTTTGATCTAGCCGTGTCTTTGGGTCTGAGCACCATCGACGATCATATCATAATACAGATCGGCGGTAGAAGCATTTTCTTTGTGTTGATTCCTTTCTTTCTGTATGCATGTGTTTCTTCTTCTTTTTTCTCTATATGACGCCTGACTCTTCTGGGGCTTCGCGATATCCTGTAAGGGATACACCAAGGTGTTACGTTCTTGTTTGTCTGCTGCGAATGTCTCTAATCTTCTCATAGTGGGACTGAAGTGGACATAGTGTTATCGTCGCAAAATTTTTCCCGTCTTCCTTTCCTTGCGAAAGAGAAAGAGGGAAATGCTTTCGCGATTCAAACTTGACCGGATTTTGGAAATTGTTTTGAAATACTCGCCTCCGTTTTGAAAATTGCGGGAAAATCCATGGGATGGGGCTCGACCTGTCAGTACGAGGTTCGACCGTTCCTGCCGCCTTTAACAGAGGTAATCGAACCAAGGACCAAAATTGTGCTTGACTTAGTGAAATTATCAAAATTGTGTTCTATCCTAAATGCACAGAGAATTCAGGCATGTGCTATGAGATTTAGGAAAATGTAACTTGGAAAGATATGATGTATGCTCAGAAAAGGTTTTGGAGTTGGAAATAGTTCTAAGGCAAATGATGGAAATCAATTTCTCAGGAAAACTCATGTGAAAGAGGTTTTGAAATCACGAGAAAGTTCATAAAGATGTGGGAAAATCATGAATAGTTGAAAATCCTGGGAAAATAGAAGTGATTCTTGAGAAAAAGGTGAACATTTGAAGGAAAAATGCTTGTCAGGAAAAGCTTCAAGTTTTGAAAGTTTTCTTTGGAAAATGATTGAAATTCATTGGAAATTTTTTTTGGAGAGGGAGAATTAAAACTCGGGAAACTGAAATCCTGAGAATCTTTGCCTTGAAACACTTGGAAATTGAGTTTGATCTTTGAGGAAGATTGGAAACTTCTTTTGGAAATCTTAAGAAAATAACCTTTTCCATGGAAATCTGTAAAAAAAAACTTGACTTTGGAAAACCGAATTTTGAAAATTTCTCAGAGTTTCTTGAGAAATCGATTTCTTGAGAATGAAACTTTCTTAAGAAAATCACGAGGAAACCAATGATTTCATGATGCAAATGATATGAGTGAATGAATGCATTTTGAAAGATTTTCTAAGAAATTTGTTGGGAAAATGTGTATTAAGTCAAAATAAATCCTTCACATATTCTGACTGTGGCCATGAATATGTTCAGAGTTTAATTGATTTAATGCACAATGCTTTGAAAATATTGGAAATATGATGTGCATTTTTAAGATAGCCTAAGAGTGTAGACTCAATGTGACTAGTAGAAAGATGATGGATCTGGGTCTTGTCCATATTCCGACTAGGGCCGTAAATATGGATTCCACCGAGTTCATCAACTCCCGAAGAGTTGGTGCACGTGCCATTCGTGTACATCCATAGTGCTTTTGAAATCATGTGCATGAATCACATAAACAGGATATTGCAGGAATTTAAACTATATGATATGCATCCTAGTCTAAGCAGGAAATTAAATCTCTTATTCCAAAATTTACATTATTACATCACTAAATAAATGAAATAAAAGGAAATTGCAGACTTCAGCTCCTTCTTTTGAATGTCTCTGTCAAACTTGAAATAAGGTTAGCTCAAATATGTGGGTTTTTCCAAGATTTTCCAATAATATTATGAAATTATTGGATTTAATTGGATATAAACCCTATTCTCATGCTTCCTTGATATTTGAAATGATGAAAATGCAAGAAATTCAGTAGAAAATAGTTTGAAATTCGAAATGGTGGTCAAAATGACCAAAATAGCCCTAATATTAAAGTTATACCTTTAAAATCAGGGTTTTTTGAAGGAAAACTTGGTAAAATTGAGATTTTGAAATTCAAATTGAATCAAATGATGATGAAATGCAGTATGAGTCATGATGAGATGTTGTTAAACACATTAAGACTGTAAAACCAGAATTTGACATTTTGCAATTTATCCAAAATAACGAATTTCGCTTGTTTTTCGCTTGGATTCGGGTCCCGCGGGGCCCTGTTTTGATGATATGGCTAAGCCGAACCTCAAATGAATTCCAAATTACACTAAATTCGGTATGAAGCATCTACCTACTCTGATAAACTGCCGATAATGCTAAAAATCAGGAAATGATATGATTTGAATGCTAAAATTTAAAGAAAGTCCTAAAAGTGGTGGATTTCGCCTACGGACCCGAACCAAATGCAATGCTTAATATGATAATGCAAAATTTACACCATAAAAACTTATGATATTTTTCAGACTGCTAAAGGACCCGAATTGGAACATTTTTGGTTTTTACAGCCTCGGGATTTGAGCCATGGTGAGTTCGGTAACAGGGATTTGGTTCTGACGGAGGTAAAATCAATCTAATCTAATATAAAATGCTAAAAAAATAGAAAACCGCCATGGAAATTTCTGATATTTAACAGAGCTACTCACAACAGATACAGAGACAACATTGATGTTTATGACTTTGGCATTTGATCAACATAAATGTGGATAAAAATATAACTTTTCATTCCTAAATCGACAGAACAGACAAATGTGACCAAACAGGTGACTGATAAGAAAAATCTGAAACCGATATCAAAACTATTCTAAAAATCACAGGCTTTCATATGCAAACAGAGAACATCCCGTACATAACATCCACTTTTTACAGATTTGGATTTTGATCAATACTCAAAGAGAACCCATCGACCTAAGTAGATCCAAAGTCTCAGAGGCCGAAATCAGGCTCTGACACGTGTCTCGAACTCTAAGATTTTTTTCAGACATAAAAAATCATAAAAAATTGAGAAAATCATGTTAAAAATGAGACATTCTTCCAAGCTCAGAACATCTTTCGAATCGAAAATCGGATCCCCCATGAATGATATCTCGATTTTACAAGTCGGAAAAGACATTTTAAAATGCATCCCGGGTAATAAAACCCGACTCACCGTTTTGAACGTTTACCGCAGTAAACGAATTCAAATGCTTATAAATTTTTGGACCATTTCTAAGGACATCTAAAGGCGCATTCCATGATTTTTGGGGATTTTTTAACAAAAATTAAACGCATGAAATGACGTGTGGACTGACTGATAAAAATAGAGAGTTACTGAAACTTAGCAGAATATCCATGGAGGCTATGGTATAGGAGAAAGAAATGAAAGTGGAGAAAGGATTTTAGATTTTTGTTTGTCCTATGATATGATCTTAGCAAACACTTGGTTTAGGAAGAGGGAGTCTCACCTAGTAACATTTAAAAGTGGGGTTAATACGAGTCAGATAGATTTTTTCCTACTTAGAAAGAGAGATAGGGGTTGTTGCATCGATTGTAAGGTTATACCAGGAGAAAGTGTAGCTACACAACATAGAGTCTTAATTTTAGATCTTAGAATTAGACAATGCCGCAAAAGGGATAGACATAGGATAGATCCTAGAATTAAGTGGTGGGCACTGAAAGGAGCTAAACAAGGAATGTTTGTAGAGCAGGTAGTTAAGGAAGTTGATTGGTGTCTCGAGGAGGATTCAGAATCAATATGGAATAAGATAGCGGGTGGTATGAGAAAAGTAGCTAAGGAGGTATTGGGTGAGTCTAAAGGCGGTGCACCACTAGGTAAGGATACATCATGGTGGAACGAGGATGTCAAATTAGCTATTAAGGTTAAAAGAGAGTGTTATAGAAATCTAAGTAAGAGTCGTGATAATGAGAATTTGGAGAAGTATATGATAGCAAAGAAGGAAGCTAAAAAAGTTGTTTGAAACGCGAGGGCTAAGGTATATAAGGAGGTTTATGACAAGTTGGATACCAAAGAAGGCGAGAAGGATATTTATAGGCTTGCAAAGATGAGAGATAGGAAATCGAAGGATTTGGGTATGGTTAGATGTATCAAAGATGAAACGCAAAGGGTTTTAGTCAAAGATGAGGAGATTAAGGAGAGATGGAAAGATTATTTTGATAAGCTATTTAATGATAGTCATGCTCAAGATCTTGGAGACTTCTCCATTCCTTTTCATGAGATAAATCGTGACTTCATGCGCAAGATTCAAAAGAAAGAAATTGCAGAGGCTTTGAAGAAAATGAAATCAAGAAGGGCAGTTGGCCCAGATGGTATACCTATCGAGGCTTGAAATGCTTGGGAGAGAAAGGTTTAGAATGGTTGACAAATCTTTTTAACTTGATTTGGCGAACAAATAAGATGCCTAATGAGTGGAGGAAGAGTACTTTGGTGCCTTTATATAAGAATAAGGGTGATATACAAGATTGCACAAACTATCGTGGTATAAAACTCATGAGTCATACTATGAAACTTTGGGAGAGGGTGATTGAGTCTAGGTTGAGGAAGGTTGTCATGATATCGGAGAATCAATTTGGTTTTATGCCTGGAAGATCAACTATGGAAGCTATACATCTTCTTAGACAACTTATTGAAAGATATAGAGAGAGGAACAAAGATTTGCATATGGTTTTTATTGATTTAGAGAAGGCATACGATAGAGTACCTAGGGACGTTCTCTGGTGGACAATGATGAAGAAAGGTGTTTCTCTCAAGTACATTAGTATAATTAAAGATATGTATGAAGGAGTAGTAACCAATGTCCGCACTTGTGGAGGGGTGACAACCAATTTTCCGATAACGGTTGGGTTACATCAAGGATCTGCTTTAAGCCCTTTCCTATTTGCGATTGTGATGGATGAGCTTACGAGATCAATTCAAGAAAATGTACCGTGGTGTATGTTGTTTGCTGATGATATTGTTTTGATTGATGAGTCTAGAGCTGGGGTTAATGCTAAGTTAGAATTATGGAGACAGACATTGGAAGCTAGAGGTTTTAAGTTGAGTAAGAGTAAGACTGAATATATGGAATGTCGGTTTAGTAAGCAACGAAGTAGTGATGGGAGTGTAGTGAAGCTTGGTGAGCAAGATATACCGGTGAATGATTATTTCAAATATTTGGGATCCATCATTCAAAAGTATGGAGAAATTGATGGAGATGTAAATCATAGGATAAAGGTTGGGTGGATGAAATGGAAAAGTGCTACTGGAGTGCTGTGCGATCGTAGAATGCCATTGCGGTTGAAGGGAAAGTTTTATAGGACGACTATTAGACCCGCTTTACTATATGGTACGGAATGTTGGGCTGCCAAGAGACATCATATTCAAAAAATGAGTGTAGCTGAGATGCGGATGCTTAGATGGATGTGTGGAAATACAATAAAAGATAAGATTCGGAACGAAGAGATACGTAAGAAGGTAGGTGTTGCACCCATTGAAAATAAGATGCGAGAGAATCGTTTACGATGGTTTGGACATATTCGGCGAAGGCCTAATGATGCTCCAGTTAGAAGGTTGGAGAAATGGGAAAATATATTAGTTAAAAGAGGTCGGGGTAGGCCTAGGAAGACTTGGATGGAGATGATAGGAAAGGATATGAATGCTTTGAACCTCACCGAGGAAATGGCGTTGGATAGAAATGATTGGAGGAAAAGGATTCATGTGAAAGACCCAAAATGAATTTCTTTTTTGGTTCATATCGCTGACCCCAATTGTTTTGGGATGAAGGCGTAGTTGTTGTTGTTGTTGTTGTACTGAAACTTAGCAGAATTGAAATAAATGCTAAATTAAACCTAATTAACTCATGAAACATGCTAAATTGACGAAATAAAATGCAAATTAAATTTAGCTAAATGCATGAATGCTAAAAATCATCAAGGAAGCATAATTATGTATTTTTATATATGTCGTTTTATGAGAATAGCTCAATCCATCCCTCGGATGAGCTCTTTCTTCAAACGACACCTGAATCAAATCATGATATGAAATCAAGAGGAAAAGAGGCGCACCTTGCTTCGTTACACAGCTTTGAAACTCTTGAAAGGGACTGCTACCAAGGGCTTTGTTCGTCCTTCGATCTGAGCTTCAGATGATTCACCAAGATCGACCCACGCTTGAATCGAATTGGCCACAGCACGAGCAATGTAGGTACTTCACTGCACCTTCTCCACTGAGCCCAAGAGGGGCGTGAATTCCAAAGTTCAAAATCGTGTTCTGAAAAAAATCTAGGTTGAATTTCAAAGTCCAAAAGAAGCTCTCTCTAGGCTGGGCGTGGAGCCTTGTTTTTATAGAATTTTTCTGAAAATTTTGAATTTCAAACAGACTCAATCTGAGCCCTCCATGTGGCGCCATCTCAGAGGGTGCTATTTTGATTTTTTTGAGAAAATAAAATGGGAATTTTGTGGGTGAGACACCTCAGCAGAATTCGAAAATTTTCAAAATTGGGGTTTGCTTGATTTTCTCTGCAGGAGGCTCCCAAATTGTGCCACCTCAGGGGTGTTATCTGGGAGTTTGAAATTCAAACTTTGCTTTTCTGAAGCTTCTCAAATGGCGCCACCTTAGGGGCTACTTTTATTAAAAATATAAAATAAATATCAAAATAGAGCCAAGTGGGGTTCTGGAATGGCGCCACCTCAAAAGGTGTTTTGAGGTGTAAAGTTGAAAACAGTAGGAGCATGCCATGTGGCGCCACCTCTAGAAGCTCTTGAGACATATCAGAAGTACAGGAATGGGAGAAGCAGACTGTGCCACCTCAGAGAAGTTCAAATTTCTACATTTCTGCAGGAAAGGAGAGGCTGACATGTGGCGCCACCTCAGGGTGGCTCCACACTGCCATGTGGCAGGAGAACAGGAATGGAAGAAGCAGAATGCGCCACCTCAGTGGGGAGCTTCTCTACTTTTTCTGATGCAGGGAGGTCTGGACATGTGGCAGACAAGTGTCAGCTGTCTGGAGGAGCCTTCTCAAATGGCGCCACCTCAGAGGAGGATTTGAATTTCAAATGGGGGTTGGCCCTGGAGGAATGGAGAGTGGACATGTGGCGGTTCCTCAGAGTGGCTCCTACAATGCCATGTGGCAGGAGGGAGGAGTAAGTAACATGTGGCGCCCTCATAGACAAAGTAGAAAAAGCAGAATCCAGGATTTGCGCCACCTAGGCCTTGTCTGAAAATTTTTGAATGGTTTGCTTTTTCTGAAGAAGGCCAAGGGTGACATGTGTCTTCTACTTTTTCTGAAAGAAGCTAGAAGTGACACGTGTCTCCTACTTTTGGAGAGACATGTGTCAGTCTACTTTTTCTGAAAGAAGCAGAGATTGACACGTGTCACTTGCTTTTTCTGAGAAGAGCAGAGAATGACATGTGTCTTGCTTTTTCTGAGAAGAGCAGAGAATGACATGTGTCTTTTGCTTTTTCTGAGAAGAGCAGAGAATGACACGTGTCACTTGCTGCAGGAGAGAATACCTCAGATGGCGCCACCTCAGAGGAGACAAGTTTTTTACTTTTTCTGGACAGGACCACATGACACTTGGCATCTCATGGTGACTTTGGAATGACACATGGCACAGGGTGAAGATGGTGGGCACTGACACATGTCATGGAATGACATGTGGCGGCTTCTTAAGGTAGCCCCACACTGACACTTGGCAGATAAATGGGAGGAGAGAGAAAAGACAAGTGGCGCCAATCCAGGGGACAAGGCTCCTATATTTTTGGGTTTTTCAAAATTCAGGTTTTTTTCAAAAGAAAAGCCTGTGTGACACCACCTCAGTGTGGGTCCCACATTGCTTTTTTATTGAAATAAGGACAAAACAACTAAACCTCTTTTTGGAATTTTCATAAAATCTGGACTAATTGGTAAAACAAAATTTTTTGAAAAGAGTTAGCCCCTGTAGGGTGATTTTGTAAAAGGAAGATAGTTGAAATAGCTGACAAAAGGGCAAAATCTGAGATGAAGTGGCTGAAATCCATATTGCAAACTATCCAGATCGTTTTCCTTAGGAAATATTTTGAAATTCAGAGTCCTGGGGGTAAAATGGGAAGAATTGATAATTTTGAAGACCCAGGGTTTTGAAATCAATTTTGAAAAAAGTTGAAATTCAAATCTGGATTGAAAAATTTGAAATCAAGAGTTCTGGACCTCGAAATGACATGCTGTGCAGTGCAGTGCTATGAGATGCTCATGCAATGATATGCAATGCCATGTCTTATGCAATATAATCTTGAATCAAGACTTGGCGATTTCTGTCTTCTATCAGAAATAAAATTTTGAACATCTGATCTAAAGATAGAGAAATTTTGAGAGTTTCAAATGAAATTTGGACTTTTGCAAGGTCCAGGCTCAGAAAATGACCATTTTGCCCTCTGGCGATCTCCGGGGAGGAGTTGTGATGTTTGGTGGAAATGTCGGGGAGGTGAGTGAAAATTTGGGGTGTTTACACATAGGCTTTACTATGAGATCATTGTATGATCTGCAGTGAAGTCTGGTATATTCCATTGAGAGATGTCCCACTGAAAATCAGTTGCTCCTATCCACTATGACTTCATAAAACCAACCCATGGGTTCAACGTTTCATTATCATAGGTTTATGGCCTGTATATAATTTCAATGTGATTGCTGGTGTCAGCGTCTTTCACTTTGCATTAACATTTCAGTTATTTGATTAAGGCTCTGTTACATTCCTATTATTGGATTAATTTCTCGTTATGATCTTGTTAAGTGCATCTTTACCTGCATGTTATTCATACTTGCTGTTATATTCTTGTTGGTAAATTTTCATTAGCCTCCTGTTTTAAATTTTTAGTCCCCTGTTCCTTAGCCCTGACGTCCAGATCAGAACAACTCACGTATCTGTTGTGGTTCTATGCCATCATAGCCACCATGGCTGTTAATTATAACATTCACGCTCACTGTCGTAGTGATTGCCAAAGGCTGTCCCAAAGGAGTTTGTTGTAAAATTGAGGGTGATTCTTCGTTATGTTTCTTAATGAGATCTGAGTATGAATGCTCTGCCCAATCCAAAGAGTGAGATCACTTCCCACAGCTTTACAAGTTAATGCTATTTCTGCTGAAATTAGGCAGAATTTGTTGCATCTCCTATATGTTCTGGAATTGTCTGTATAGTGATGATATGTTCTAGTTTCATTTAGTATATGTTGCTATGATATTTTTTTTTTTATTCTTATCTTGTATATTCCATGTTCTAAATGTTAGCACCTCCATCCCTTTGTTTAATTCATTCGTTGGTCTCATTTCGTTAAATCTAGTTGTCTATATCATTTTTTTAAATTTTTTTTTGTTCGAGTTATTTACATTAGACATTGTTAAGATTGCTTTTGATTGATCTCAATCACTAATTTCCTTGGCTCAATAACATTTTGTTTATCTGTAGTGTTTCTCTGCCTCTACTGATTCACTTGATCACTCTTGTATTATTACATGTTCTCCTGTGTTTCCTTAATATCTGCAACTTCCCCCTTTGTTCTTCCGTCTGGAATCCTAGCATCGAGCATTCATGCCAATATCAAATGCTCAAAGCTGGTGTTGGTTCTATTGGGTGTGTTAATTCTCGCAACCTCATTTTATCTTTCGATAATTGGAGTTCAAATGTGATGAAAATTCTCATCATTTCTGGATTTAATGAACCTGTGATTCAGTTATGAGCATCTGAGAGAGAATGTTGGTTGAGAAGATCGTGAATAATGGGATTAACTGTTTTATTTCCAGGTGATCGAGTAGGGCAAATAAATATGAGTTATAAAATCTGGGTAAAATGATAGATTTGAGCGGGTGAATTCAAGAGTTTGTTTCATTATACTGTCAAATCTGCTGATTTATACTTAATTGATTTTTCCCTTTATTGTGTAAAAAGGTGTAACTAGTCTCCTATTGATAGGAGGTGTGATTTATGGATGTTATCTATATTATCAAAGTTTGGTAGAGTTTTGACAGTAATTGAAGAAGAAGAAGCAGTGGATCATGTGGACTCTCAGAGCAAATGTCATAAGAGTGCAAAAGATAGCTGCACATATAAAAAATCCTACCAAGCACCAAAATTTCTGATAGCGTGAAGCCTGTGATTGCAGGTCAGTTTTTTTTTTTAGTTACAATGTCCATACCTTATCAAGTAGTGTCCATACGGGTCTACTACCCTGTGTACCATTAGTCACCATGTTCACTTGTTTCCTGTCTCATAGCCATTTACAATTTTCTTATACAATCCTAGGTATGACCTTCACTTTCTGTACTTACAACAAGTGCTTTCCCTTTGCACTTATAACAATGCAAAACACCACTGTAGTCTCTGTGAACCTACAACAGTACCAAAAAAAAGAAAAATACTGTTGTGCCTCTTCTCACAGCATCTACATCTCTATTCCCTGCACCTCATGTATGATGAACGTCTGTCTTGAGTCTAAATTTCTTTCTTTCTTTTGCCCATCATATCATGCTGGTTGTTATCTATATCATCATGTATATTATTGTCCAATACATTGCTTTCATATGTATTTTTTGTTTTTCCCTTTTCTCACAGTGGTTCACATGGAACCACTGTGTCTCTTTCTCTGTTATGGTAGTTTATTTAGAACTATCATAACTATCATTCTTTTACAGTGGTTCACAAGGAACCATTGTAATTTTTTTTTTATGATAAGTTCATCTAGAACTATCATAATTATCATTCTTAGCTTTTTTTTTTTGTTATGTTAGTTCATTTAGAACTATCATAACTATCATTCTTTGTCATTCTTTTACAGTGGTTCACAAGGAACCACTGTAACCTTTTTCATTCTTTGTTATGATAGTTCATCTAGAACTATCATGACTATCATTCTTTTACAATGGTTCACAAGGAACCACTGTAGCATTTTCTTTGTTATGTTAGTTCATCTAGAACTATCATAACTATCATTCCTTTATAGTGGTTCACAAGGAACCACTGTAACTTTTTTCTTTCTTTGTCATGATAGTTCATCTAGAACTATCATAACTATCATTCTTTTACAGTGGTTCACAAGGAACCACTGTAGCTTTTTCTTTGTTATGTTAGTTCACCTAGAACTACCATAACT
Organism: Nuphar pumila; assembly: GCF_984573655.1. NCBI lineage: Eukaryota > Viridiplantae > Streptophyta > Magnoliopsida > Nymphaeales > Nymphaeaceae > Nuphar > Nuphar pumila. The sequence continues at coordinate 52,398,062 of NC_143264.1, read as the reverse complement.
ATCATTTTTTTTTGTTGTTTACAGTGGTTCACAAGAAGCCACTATGATTCTTCATTCCCATAGTAGTTCATCACGAGCTGCTATGGCCATTGTATTTCACGATGGTTCATCTTGGATCATCCTGGCCCCTTGCCTTCATTCATTGCATATAGATTTTCATTTAACTATGGCATTGCCTATATATATATATATATATATATATATATATATATATATATATATATATATATATATATATATATATATATACATGCACATTTTCTAACAAATGTAGGGTATGCCATATGCCTTTCTCATTCAACATGAGTAAAGCATCTTGTGTAAGAATAGGAATAGTCATTTACATTCACATTTTTAAATTTCCTTTTTGTGCTAATTCTATCTTGCAGGAATATATGCAAAGCTTGAAATAGAAATTTTTGATGTTTTCAATTCCAGTGTTGTAATAAGCTAGATATTAATGAAAACTCTACATTTCCAGTCTTAAATTAGAATGGATGAGCATGTAAATAACATTTGTTTCATTATTTTAATTTATTTCTGAAAATTCATAAATGGGAATACAAATGGCACGTGCACCATTTTATAAAAGGTGATTGATCCTAAGTTGGTGATTTACATCAATGGCCATAGTCAGGATGTAAACAAAACTTAGGATTTTCATCTTTTATAGAATAACACTGGGTCCACACTGGATCCTTTTAAAAAATCATCATATTTTTCTAAATATTTTTCTCTTTTATCAGAGCTTAATTTAGAATTAACACAAAACATATATCAACGGCCATAGTTAGGATATATTGAGAGTTAATTTCATTTTAAATTCTATAAAAGCACCAAAATATGTTTTATTCTTCACTTGAATTTAAATATGATTGTTATATAATACATTCAATGACCATAGTCAGGGATGTATTATATTCTCAATCTTATTTTAATTCACTTAAAGAATGAAATATGCTTTTCAAAATCCAATTTCAAATTATTCAATTCATTTCATCATTTAGGATAGAATTGCATCATATTTTCAAAATTCCTTTTAAAAAAAAAATCCAAGTGATTTTGAGTATTTTTTTCATTTCTCAAATCAATTCTTATTTATAGATTCAAATTCAATTCTATCTCATTTCATGATTCAAAATTCAATTTCAAAGTCCAATTTGACTCTGAAATTTCAACTTCATTTTTATATTCACAATCCAATTTCCAATTCAAATCTCAAAGTTCAAATCAATTTTGAAATTCCAAATTCATTTTCAAGATTCAAATTCAAACTTTAAAATCAAGTTTGTTCTTTATCTTCAAAGTCTTGATACTCAAATTCAAAATCAAATTTCGAGATTGATTCTGAATCTCGAAATTCAATTTTTCTCAAGTTTTAAATTCAATACTGGGTTTTCAAAAACCCAGATCCATCTTCAAAAATCCCATTTGGATTTTCAAAATCCAAATCCAGACTTCGGATCCAATTTCATTTAGGATCCAGAATTCAACTATTATCATCGCAAAAATTTTCCCCTTCTCTTGCGAGAGAAACAAATTTTGTGAGTCAAACTCGACCAAAGATTTGAAAATGGTTTTGAAAATTAACTCGCCTCCGTTTTGAAAATTTACAGGAAAATTCTGTGGAATGGGATCCGCCTGTCTATACGAGGTTCAACCGTTCTTGGCGCCTTTACCAAGGGTAATTAAACCAAGGATCAATTACGTGCTTTAACTTGACTCAAATATCTAAATTATGCTCTATTTTTCCTAGAATACACAAAGAATCAGGCTTGTGCTATGAAATTTTGAAAAGATGCAAGCTTTGAAAACATGATGTTTGCTTTGGAAAATTGAAATATGCTGAAAAAATGATTGGAAAACTGCTTGAAATTGGAATTTCTGGGAAAATCATTGAATTTCATTGGAAATCAGAAATTGGATTGGAAAGTGATTTCTCAGAAAAACTTGAACTTTGGAAAATCGATTTTGAGCTTTGAATTGCTTTTATGAGGAAATGGATTTAAGAATTCTGGGAAAATCAGGAAATTCATTGGAAAATGATTTTTTTTGAAATGGAAAATGAATTATTAGGAAAATGGGAACTCTAAGGAAATCGATTTCTGAAAACTTGGGATTTTTGAAATTTGAGAATTTTAAAACATTGGAAAATATTGATTTGAACTTGGGAAATGCTTTGAAATATCATTTAAAAACTTAGGATTCTGGGAAAATCAACTCCTGAGAAAGACTTGGAAATTCTTGGGAAAACTGATTTTTCTGAAATTGAAATTGGAAAATGAATTTGAAAATAATGCAATTTGAATGATATGAATGAATGAATATGAATTTGAAAGAGAATTTTATTGAGAAATTGGAAAATCCTTTTGAAACTTTCAGAAATGCAGTGCATTTTTAAAGTTAGCCTAAGAGTGTAGGCTGAATGTGGCTAATACGAAGATCATAAATCTAGGTTTCATTCGTATTCTGACTATGGCCAAAAATACAAATTACACCAAGTTTATAAACTCCATAAGAGCTTATGCACGTGCCATTGGTGTCAACCATAGTGAATTGGAAATAAATGTGCATGAATCATACATCAAATAGTGAAATTTACAGAAATTAAACTATATGCAATGCAGCCCTATTCTAAGCAGAAATGTAACTCTTATTCCAAATATTACATTGATTTTTTACATTGAATTGAATAAAAACAAAGAAATAAAATAATTAAGCCTTCTTCTTGGATGTTCCTGAAAAACTAGAAAACAAGGTTAGCACAAAAATGTAGGTTTTTTTGAATTTATCTAAAAATATGGGAAATTATCAAATATTATTCATATATAAACCCATAATCATATGCCCTTTGATATAAACATAATAAATAATGAATAAATTTTGAAATTAAACTTAGAAATTCGAGATTGGGGTCAAAATGACCAAAATGCCCCTAATGACCTTGAAATCAGGGTTTTCTGAAAGAATTTTTGTAAATTTTGGAATTTTGAAAATCAAATGAAATAAATCAAACATAATATAATGAAATATGATGATATGCATGAAAATTTATGGAATTGGAAATTGAAATTTCGAAATTTAGGTCAAAATGACCAAAATACCCCTGATAACAAGACTATGGCCTTAAAACCAGGGTTTTCTGAAATAATTTTTGCAAAAATGGAAAATAGGAAATGCAAATGAGATTGAAATTAACCATAATATGATTCTATATGCTTATTTGCATGAATAAAACCCTAAAATGGCGAAAATATCATAAAATATCAAATTTAACTTGATTTTCGCTTCTGAATTTAAAGATAAACTAACATATAAAGAAAATGAACCTGGAATTGAGCCAAAATTGGAATGTACACCTAAATTAACTTTAGAAACAGAATGGAGCTCGAAAAACTATTTTTTTTGTATTTTATTAATATGGAAAATAGCTAAAATCCTAAGAAAATCAAAATTTTGCCTAAAATGCTGATTCTAAAGGAGATTTGGGATATCAAACGTCCATAAAAATTTCCCAAATTTTATGGGGTGACAGAGGACAGTTAAGAAAAGATTGTTTACTTTTACACTTTCTAGTTTTGACCTATGGTCGGAGATGTACAGCTCCGGCAAGTTGGATCAGAATCCGGCGACTCTAGGATTTGGGGGAAACAGACAGGTTTCGAGAGAAAATGTGGGAAAAATAGTAGACAGGTGGAGAAAAGGCTGAAATTGTGGGAAAATGTCCCTTCCAAACAGGGAAAAATTTTATCTTTTTTTATCATTGAGATTCGGGTTACGGTTTGGAAAAGGGCACACTGTTATCAGAGACTCAAATCTCTAAAATTTCTGGATATTGAAATCTGTCAGACAGAAAAAAAAAATTGGGAAAAATATTGAAACAGTTCCAAAAATCTCCAAATTTTGGGAAATGACAGGAAAATATGTTCGAAACAACTTTTGTGTTGAAAGTTTTGCACATATGCTACGGATTGAATGAACTCGGTGCATTAGGGTCTCCCTATACCTTGATGAAGGAAAATCGATATTTTCCCAAGGGGCTGGGAAATCCTATTTTTGACAGAGGTCAAAACTAGTTGGGAAAATCTCAAAATTTCCAGATCATTAGTAGATTCAATTATGAATCCACTGTGATTTTTGGAGAACAATCCGGATCTCCCACAGGGGTGGAGCCAGGGGTTCTTGTCTGCTAAAGCAGAAATTGAAAGTTCAGAGAAGTCCAAAACCTGAATTGGGATTTGATTTTTAAAGTAGGATGGTATTTGTCAAATCAATCTAGATTTTTTACATGAAATCCCAAACTCATAAGTACATCTATCACGAAAAACTCAGAAATTATAAACAAAAATTTGAACATGAAATCATAGTTGGACTGGACACCTGAATCAGCCTGTACGAACTAAAAATCATATGTTAATGAAACTATTAGAATTAATGTCGAACAACTAAATGCAATACGTATGATCCCTAGCACATGTTACCTATATGAAAACATTAAAAATAAAAACGAAGATGAACAGGGCATATGAATCATAGTTTTTCTTTTTTTTTTAGTTGTGGAAGGAATGATCCGATCCATGCATCGGACATATCTTTTCCTTTATGCAGCCTTAGCAACCAAATCAAAGGCATAGGTTTATGAAATAAAATCAAATGTGTGAATCCAGCTTGGGACTGGGTTCACAATGACATTTTTATGAAAAGAAGGAATATGAAGAAAAAAAAAAGAAAAAATTATTTACCTTGGGTTTGTGCTTGCACCGGTTGGAGATGGCGTGTGATGGCTTAGAGTCAAGAGCTGGTGGATTGGAGGGACCGGCTACTTGGAAATGGCTGTGGCTGATTAAAGAAGGGCTGCAACAAGGTTGCAATGGTTGCTTGGAGGTGGCTGCTAGAAGGCTGGAAATAGTGTTGGCTGGTGCGCCGGCTGGAACTAAGGCTTGAGGAAGTGGCTGTCTTGGTGAATGAGGGCTGCACCTTGACGTGGCTGCTAGAAGATTGAAGGTGTTATGCTAGTCAAACCGGTTGTGGAGAAGGCTGGACTTGAAGGGATGAAGGCTTCAAAGGGGCGCTGACTGGACTTGAAGGGATGGAGGCTTCAAAGGGGCGTCGGCTGGAGCTTGAACCGGCTGGGGGGAGCGGCTGGTGGCTGTCGGCTGAAGCAGGGAGATTGGGGGTGGCTTTAATGGCTGGAGATAAAAAAGCTTGGTGGAGCTTCAATGGCTGAAAGTTGCAGCAAAGGAGAGAGAGAGAGAGAGAGAGAGAGTTGAGAAATTCCCCAGTCTCTTTTTTTTTTACCTTTTTATCATAACTTAGGTTTTGATTTTTTCAAAACCTAAGTTTCTAATATTATTACATAAAGGAAATCCACGTGAATGGCTGCAGCCTTGTGCCTTTGAAAAAGATGGAAAGGAGGTAAGGAAGAAAGGGTAAAGAAGGAAGGGAAGGAAAAGGAAAGAAGAGGGGAAGAAGGAAAAGGAAAGAAAGGGGGAGAAAGGAGAGGGAAAGAAAAAGAAGGAAGAGTCTGGAAAAGGGTATACGTGAGTGGAGAGAGAGAAAAGAAAGAAAAAAAAGAAAAAGGAAGAAGAAAGGAAGAAAAGAAAGAAAGAAGAAAAAGAAGAAAGAAAGAAGAAAAGAAAGGAAGGAGGAAAGGGAAAGGAGAGGGAAGAAATGGAGAAAAAAAAAAGAGGGCTAGGGTGGTCGACCCCCTTGTGGGTCCCACCTTAGGTAAAATAAAATAATAAAATAAAAAATAAAGAAAATGTGATTTTTTTCCTTTTTTTCTATGTAAATTAAAATAAAAAAATGCAAATGGATGGACCATCTCAGAGCGGGTCCAAATTTCACTTTTGAAACTCATTTTGACGATTAGAGGGGTAAAATAGTCTTTTCAGAAAATTTCCATATGAAACAAGCTATTTTTGACAGTTTTTGAAAGGAGCTCGGATTTTGAAGTTCAATATCCCGTTGCGAAGCAAATCCAATGTAAAATTTGAAAATTTAATTTTGAAAGAAATCCATATTGTTTTTCTCGAGGAAATATTTCCAAATTTAGATTCCCGGGGGTAAAAATGTCAATTTTGGAAACCCAGGGTTTGAAATTGATTTATGAAAACTTTTAAAACTCAATCTGGATTGAATTTTATAAAACTAGAGTTCTGGACTTCGAAAATGGAATGAAATGTGATGAAATGTTGAGAAATGATATGAAATGATGAGAAATGACATGCGAAATGCAGTACCTGAATGAAGAATTTTGAATGTTAGACCCCGATTGGCAGCTGTACCAGTTTAAAAAGCATAAAAACTGATAAAATTTGCAAAATCGTTGAAGAAATGGTTTTTTGGACTCTATTGGATTAGAGTGACACTGAAAATCAGGGTTTGAGCTGAAATGAACTTAAATGAGTTGGATTGAGCTGGGTTTTAGAGTTTCAGAACTCCAATGAACTGACAAGGTACTGACTCAACTGGACTCTCCGACTAAATTTTTAAGAAATACTGCCATTTTTAGAGAAATGGTACGGAATGGTAACTGGAGTGAAGTGAATTACAAATCTGAGCTGGGTTTGAGCTAAAACAAAAGTCAATAATACTGACATGAACTAAAATCGAAGATCGAACACTAGCTCAATTGACTGAACTGAGTTCAATTTCAGCTGAAAGAACTGAAATGGACTAAAATGGGCTCTTAGACACTTGAAAATGATTTTGAACTGAAACTGGAGCACTCGAACTCCTGGTGAGCTCAAGTTAGACTCTGGGGAATATGGTTGACTGGGAATGACTGACTCAGAGACAATTGACTTAGATTTGAATGAGAGATGAACTCATTTCTGAAGAAATGATCCCATTTTGGCAGGAATGGTTAGAAATGAAAATTGTCTGTTCATTGTAAGCTCAGATGAGCTTGAAATGGCTGATATTCTAAATGTTCTGAACTGACCAGTGAGCTTTGTTGACTCTGATTGGCTGGGGTTCGAGATGACTTAGGGGTAAAATGGTAATTTTCCTAATAAAAGTTGGTAAAATGGTGATTTTATGAAACTGACTCGGGGTTTAACTCCTACACTGACGTAACAGGGTTAGCACTGCACGAGGAGGATTGTTTGAGAATGGATGAGAAAAATTTGGGGTGTTTACAGATGCCCCTCTTTGCTACTAAGCCAGCTTGAAGACGAGCTTAGTGGCAAAAAAAAATACACCAAATTTGGGCTATAAAAATGCCCCAGTTAGAAGGATCTGACTGGATATGAAGATATTAGCTCTGATGAAAATGGTAGATATAAAATGGAGAATAAAGAAGAAAGAATTTACTTCAAAAGAAGTGTGATTCAAGTTTTTTCCTTAACCTGGATGGGACGAAAAATACCTCGTGTAGAAACAAAGCTCAGGTTTGACCCTTAACCTGACTGGGAAATGAAACACCTCATCAAAATGAGGCTCAGGTTTAACCCTTATCCTGACCGAGAATAAAATACCTCATCAAAATGAGGCTCAGGTTTAATCCCTTAACCTGATCAGGAATGAAATACCTCATCAAAATGAGGCTCAGGTTTAACCCTTATCCTGATTGGGCGGAAAATGATGGGATTCTCGAAAGAAGAAACCATGATGGAACCTTCGGATCTCCGCACAATGAATCCGAGAGGGGTTTTGCAAAAGGATGAAATTGGGGTCCCTAAAGTTTGAAAAGGGGTTTGATTTTGGGCGCCTCATTGCTGAGACTAAATAACTTTTAAAATTGATGACCTTTTACGAGAAAATGATTTGTGGCTTAACCTCCAGCCGAAATTGGACTGTCTATGGTGGGACAGTGGGGACACAAGAAAGTGTGCGAATCTAAGAGCTTAGGAGATCAGATTATACCAACAGAAGGGAAGGAACCTTGAAAACTCTCGTTATCAAGTCCTAAAAGGGATAACAACTGATGTTAGGATGCGCTAAAGATGAACCTCAAGCTCTCGCTTCATGCCAGGATAGCTAGAAAATATTGTCAAAATGTTGAAAATTATTGTTGATTCAAAATAATTGAAAGTGTTGCACATTGTTTTGAAGATATTCCCTTTTTTCTACCTGAAGTATTACCTCTGACTGAGCTTAACTCCGTAGAATCAGGATTCAAATTCAAATTGCTTGCAATTGACTTTCTTTCAAGGAAGCTATCAATTTCTCTGATATGAACAAAAAAGAGAGTATTCTTGATATTGTGAAAGCAATTGGTGAAAGAATACTGATAATAGAATTTCACAAAATTTAAAGAAGATTCTTGGCAGATTCGGCAGTCTGATATCCTGGGATTTTTTTCTCATAATTATCTTTCTGCACTTTTTTTCTTTTCTTTTCTTGGCAGAAGTAGAGATCTCTTGGGTCTTTTGGGGATTACATCATCCTTCATTTTGGAGATGTCCTGACTTTTTTTTCTCTCTCTTTTTTTGGAAGGGTACGTCTGTTATCATCGCAAAATTTTTTTCCTCCCTTGCGAGAGAGAAACGAATTTCGCGAGTCAAACTCGACCAAAGTTTTGAAAATGGTTTTAAAAATTACTCGCCTCCATTTTGAAAATTTGCGGGAAAATTCCGTGGAATGGGATCCGCCTGTCGGTACGAGGTTCAACCGTTCCTGGCGCCTTTACCAGGGGTAATTGAACCAAGGACCAATTATGTGCTTTAACTCGACTCAAATATCTAAATTATGCTCTATTTTTCCTAGAATGCACAAAGAATCAGGCTTGTGCTATGAATTTTTGAAAATAATGCAAGTTTGAGAAACATGATGTTTGCTTTGGAAAATTGAAATATGCTGGAAAAATGATTGGAAAAGTACTTGAAATTGGGATTCCTGGGAAAATCATTGAAGTTCATTGAAAATCAGAAATTTGCATTGGAAAGTGATTTCTCAGGAAAGCTTAAAAATCTGAGAAAATTGGTTTTGAGATTGGAAACTTGGAATTGATTTTATGAGAAAATGGATTTGAGAAATGCTGGGAAAATCAGGAAATTCATTGGAAAAGGATTTCTGAAAAGGAGAATGAATTCTCAGGAAAACTGGGTTCTCAGGAAAATAGGAAATCTGAGAAAATCGATTTTTGAAAACTTGGGATTTTGAAATTTGAGAATTTTAAAACATTGGAAAATCTTGGTGTGAACTTGGGAAATGCTTTGAAATCTCTTTTGAAAACTCAGGATTTTGAGAAAATCAGATCCTGAGAAAGACTTGGGAATTCTTGAGAAAGTTGAATTTTCTGAAATTGAAATTGGAAAATGAATTTGAGAATAATGCAATTTGAATGATATGAATGAATGAATATGAATTTGAAAAGAGAATTTCATTGAGGAATTGGGAAATCCTTTTAAAACTTTAAAAAATGCAGTGCATTTTGAAGTTAGCCTAAGTGTGTGGGCTGAATGTGGCTAATACGAAGATCATAAATCTTGGTTTTCTTCGTATTCTGTCTATGGCCATAAATACGAATCCCACCGAGTTTATAAACTCCACAAAAGCTTGTGCACGTGCCATTCGTGTAAACCATAGTGAATTTGAAATAATGTGCATGAATCATACATCACATATTAAAATTTTGCAGAAATTAAACTATATGCAATGCAACCCTATTCTAAGCAGAAATGTAACTCTTATTCCAAATATTACATTGATTTTTTACAGTGAATTGATATAAAAGAAATAAAATGGCTAAGTCTTCTTCTTGAATATTCCTGCAAAACTGGAAAATAAAGTTAGCACAAAAATGTAGGTTTTTCTGAATTTATCCGAAAATATGAAAAATTATCGGATATTATTCAGATATAAACCCAGATTCATACCCCCTTTGATATAAACATGATAAATAATGAATAAATTTCAAAAATAAACTTGAAAATTCGAATTTGGGGTCAAAATGACCAAAATACCCCTAATGACCTTGAAATCAGGGTTTTCTGAAAGAATTTTTGTAAATTTTGGAAATTTGAAAATCAAATGAAATAAATCAAACATAATATGATAAAATATGATGATATGCATGAAATTTTGGAGAATTAGAAATTAAAATTTTGAAATTTAGGCCAAAATGTCCAAAATACCCCCGATAACAAGACTATGGCCTTGAAACCAGGGTTTTCTGAAATAAATTTTGTAAAATTGAAAAATATGAAATGAAAATGACATTAAAATTAACCCTAATATGATTTTACATGCTTATGTACATGATAAAAACCCTAAAATGGCGAAAATATCATAAATATCAAATTTAACCTGATTTTCGCCTGATTTTCACTTCTGAATTTAAAGATAAACTAACACATGGAGCAAATGAACTTGGAATTAAGCCAAATTTGGCATGAACACCTAAAATAACCCTAGAAACATAATGGATCTCGAAAATATAATTTTTTTATATTTTTAAATATGGAAATTCAAATAAAAACCATAAATTTTGTGATTTTGCCTAAAATGTTGATTCTAAAGGGGGTTAAGGATATCAAATTTCCATAACAATTTTCCAAATTTTATGGGGTTACAGAGGACAGTAAGGCAAGAATTTTTGCTTTTTACACTTTCTATTTTTGACCTATGGTCGGAGCTGTGCCACTCCGGCAAGTCGGATCGGAATCCGGCGACTCTAGTAAATAAAGGAAACAGACAGGTTTCGGTAGAAAATGTGGGAAAAATGGCAGACAGATGGGAAAATGGATGAAATTGTGGAAAACTGTCCCTGACAAATATAGGAAGATTTGATCTTTTTACACCATTGGGATTCGGGTTACGGTTTGGAAAAGGCCACACGACCTAAATCTCTGGAATTTCTGGACATTGGAATCTGTTAGACAGATAGAGAAAATCCGGGAAAAATAATGAAACAAATCCAAAAATTCTCAAATTTTAGGAAAGGACAGGAAATTATGTTAGGAAAAACTTTCATGTTGAAAGTTTTTGCAGAAGGATTACAGATTGGGTGTACTTGGTGTATTAGGGTCTGTCTATACCCTGACGAAAGAAAATCGATATTTTCCCAGGGGTCTGAGAAATCCGATTTTTTACAGAGGTCAAAACTGTCAGGAAAATCCTCAAAAATTCCAGATGATTCAATTGTAAATCCAATGTGATTTTTTTAGAACAATCCGGATCTCCCACGAGGGTGGTGTCGGAGGTTCTTGTCTGCTAAAGCGCAAACTGGAAATTTAAAAAGACAGAAAACCCGATATAGGGTTTGATTTGTTTAATAGGGATGTAAAGCTCAAATGGATTTCAATTTTTTTTGCAGGATATCACAGACAAATAATTGTAACTATCACAAAAATTTTAGGATTTTTGAACGAAAAGTTTTATATGAAATCATAGCTAAAGTGGATATCTAAAATAAAACATGATGAACTATCAATTAAATTGAGCTAAATAACAAGAAACGGAGAAATGAGACTAAATGCAATACATAAAACATAAAATTTATCTAAAACATGGAATGAAACATGAAAAATTCAGGGAGACACAAATCATATTTATTTTTATGGCTATGAGAAGGGAAGATCTGGTCCATTGATTGGACGGATCATTTTCCCTCAATAGCAACAACATGAAACAAGGAAAACAAATGAAAATAATAATAATAAAAAAACAAAAAACAAAAAACAAAATGAATATCTTACCTTGGGTTAGTTTGGATCAATTGAAGGAAGATGACACCAACTGAAAAGGGATGCTTCCTTGTATATGCTGGACCAGCTATTGGGCATGAAGGTGGTTGAAGTTGGATAGGAGTCCGGCTAGAGGAGCTCTTGGAAGAGGTGGCTGTTGCAAGATGGAGTTCGATGATGGCTGCTGTGGAGGTGGCTGGAACCGATTGCAGAGAAGGCTTCCAAAGTGCTGGGGGTGTTGAAGCTGTGGTGGAGATGTTGGAGCTTCTATGCTGCTGTGGAGGTGGTGAAGGTGGAGCAATGGAGGTTGCTGTTGATAGCTTGAATCTGAAGGAGCTGCCAAGGAAGCACCGGCTAGGAAAGATGGGGGTGAAGGAGGAAACTTGGTTGCTGTGGTGGCTGAAGCTAAGGTGTTGCTGGAGGTTGGAAGGCTGCTGTGGCTGTAGTAGCCAAGGAGAGAAGAAGATAGCTAAAGGGAGAGAGAGAGAAAAAGAGAGAGAGGTGCGTTAAGGGGAAAATGGGCCAGCCGTAGCCTTTTGCTCCTTTTTTTCTTTTTTGTTTTAGAACTTAGGTTTTAATTGGCTTTTACCTAGGGTTTAATGAAAAGGGGAAAGGGGGAGAGAACCCTTTACGTGAATGGCTGGGCAAGAGGGAAAGGAAGGAAGGAAGAAAGGAAAGAAAGGGAAGAAAAGAAGAAAAAGAAAAGGAAGAAAAAGAAAAAGAAAAGGAAAGAAAGAAAAAGAGGGAAAAAGGAAAAAGGAAAGAAAAATGAGAAAAAAATGGAAAGTGGGGCTGGAGGTTTGGGTGACCATCTTGTGGGTCCCACCTCTCTAAAATAAAATAAATAAATAAAAATTAATAAAAACAAAAACAAACAAATAAAAAGAAACATCTTTTTTTTTTTATAAAATAGAAAAGTAAATGAATGGGCCATCTCAGAGCGGGTCCAAATTCCACTTTTGAAATTCATTTTGATGATTAGAGGGGTAAAATAGTCTTTTTAGAAAGTTTTCAGACGGAACGAGCTATTTTTGGCAGTTTTTGAAACAAACTCGGATTTTGAAGTTCAATACCTCGTTGCGAAGCAAATCCAATGTAGAGTTTAAAAATTTAATTTTGGAAGAAATCCAAATTGTTTTTCTCGAGAAAATGCTACCAAATCTATTTTTCAGACAAAACGAGCTATTTTTGGCAGTTTTTGAAACGAGCTCGGATTTTGAAGTTCAATACCCCGTTGCGAAGCAAATCCAGTGTAGAATTCAAAATTTTGAGTTTGAAATAAATCCAGATTATTTTTCTTGAGAAAATATTTCCAAATTTAGACTCTTGGGGGTAAAAATGTCAATTTTGGAAACCCAGGGTTTGAAATTGATTTCTGAAAGCTTTTAAAACTCGATCTGGATTGAAATTTATAAAACTGGAGTTCTGGACTTCGAAAATGGAATGAAATGTGATGAAATATTATGAAATGCTGAGAAATGATATGAAATAATGAGAAATGACATGAAATGCTATGCGAAATGCTAACTCTGAATGAAGAATTTTGGATGTCAGACCCCGATTGACACTTGTATCAGTTCAAAAAGTGTTAAAATTGACAAAATTTGCAAAAATGGTTGAAGAATTGATTTTCGAGCTCTGCCAAGCTAGAGTGACACTAGAAATTAGGGTTTGAGCTGGATGAACTGGATTGAGCTAGGTTTTAGAGTTTTAGAACTCAAATGAACTGACAATGATATTGACTCAACTGACCTTTCCGACTGAATTTTCAAGAAAAGCTGCCATTTTTTAAGAAATGATACGGAATGGTCATTGGAGCGAAGTGAATTGCGAACCTGAACTGGCTTTGAGCTAAAACAAAGGTCAGTAATACTGAGATGAACTAAAATCAAGGCTCAAACACTAGCTCAACTGACTGAACTCAGCTCAATTTCAGCTGAAAGAGCTGAAATGGACTAAAATGGGCTCCTTGACACTTGGAAATGGTTTTGAACTGAAACTGGCGCACTTAAACTCCTGGTGAGCTCAAGTTAGACTCTGGGGAACATGACTGACTGGGAATGACTGACTTGGAGACAATTGGCTTGGATTCGAGTGAGAAATGAGCTCATTTTTGAAGAAATGATCCCATTTTGGCAGGAATGGTCAAAAATGAAAATGGTCTGTTCATTGTGAGCTCAGATGAGCTTGAGATGACTGATATTTTAACTGTCCTGAACTGACCAATGTGCTTGGTTGACTCCGACTGACTGGGGTCTGGGATGACCTAGGGGTAAAATGGTAATTTTCTTAATGAAAATGGGTAAAATGGTGATTTTCTGAAACTGACTCGGGGTTTGACTCCTACATTGACCTAACAGGGTTGGCACTGCCTGAGGAGGATTGTTTGAGAATGGATGTGGAAAATTTGGGGTGTTTACAGATGCCCCTCTTTGCTACTAAGCCGGCTTGAAGACAAGCTTAGTGGCAAAGAAAAACACACCAAATTTGGCCATAAAAATGCCCCAGTTTGATGGATCTGACTGGGTATGAAGAGATTAGCCATGATGAAAATGGTAGATATGAAATGAAGAATGAAGAAGAGAAATTTACTTCAAAGAAGTGAGATTCAGGTTTTTTCCCTTAACCTGGATGGGACATGAAATACCTCGTGTAGAAACGAAGCTCAGGTTTAACCCTTAACCTGACCGGGAAAATACCTCATCAAAATGAGGCTCAGGTTTGTACCCTTATCCTGATTGGGCGGAAAATGAAATACCTCATCCAAGGAGGCTCAGGTTTGTACCCTTATCCTGATTGGGCAACGAAATACCTCATCAAAATGAGGCTCAGGTTTGTACCCTTATCCTGATTGGGAGATGAAATACCTCATCAAAGGAGGCTCAGGTTTAACCCTTAACCTGATCGGGAAATGAAATACCTCATCAAAATGAGGCTCAGGTTTGTACCCTTATCCTGATTGGGCGGAAAATGAAATACCTCATCAAAGGAGGCTCAGGTTTGTACCCTTATCCTGATTGGGCGGAAAATGAAATACCTCATCAAAGGAGGCTCAGGTTTGTACCCTTAACCTGATTGGGTGATGAAATACCTCATCAAAATGAGGCTCAGGTTTAACCCTTAACCTGACCGGGAAGAAAATGAAAATGGTAAGTTGGATGGTGAATAAGACAATTTTTTTGAAGAGGAATAAGGTGACTCTTTCAACAACACAAAAGATGAATTCTTTCGACAATGCGAAAGATAACAAGGTGATCCAAATAAACAAGGCGATTCTTTCAACAGCGCGAAAGATGACAAGGCGATCCAAAGGAGTAAGGCGATTCTTTTGACAATGCAAAAGATGAATTCTTTCGACAACGCGAAAGATGACAAGGCGATCCAGAGGAGCAAGGCGATTCTTTCAACAACGCGAAAGATGACAAGGCAATCCAAAGGAGTAAGGCGATTCTTTTGACAACGCAAAAGATGAATTCTTTCGACAACGCGAAAGATGGAAAAAGGCGATCCAAAGGAACAAGGCGATTCTTTCAACAACGCGAAAGATGATAAGGCGATCCAAAGGAGCGAGGCGATTCTTTTGACAACACAAAAGATGAATTCTTTCGACAACGCGAAAGATGAAAAAAGGCGATCCAAAGGAACAAGGCGATTCTTTCAACAACGCGAAAGATGATAAGGCAATCCAAAGGAGCAAGGCGATTCTTTTGACAACGCAAAAGATGAATTCTTTCAACAACGCGAAAGATAACAAAGCGATCCAAAGGAACAAGGCGATTCTTTCAACAACGCAAAAGATGACAAGGCGATCCAAAGGAGCAAGGCGATTCTTTTGACAACGCAAAAGATGAATTCTTTCGACAACGCGAAAGATGGAAAAAGCGATCCAAAGGAACAAGGCGATTCTTTCAACAACGCGAAAGACGACAAGGTGATCCAAAGGAGTAAGGCGATTCTTTTGACAACGCAAAAGATGAATTCTTTCGACAACGCGAAAGATGGAAAAAAAGATCCAAAGGAACAAGGCGATTCTTTCAACAACGCGAAAGACAACAAGGTGATCCAAAGGAGTAAGACGATTCTTTTGACAATGCAAAAGATGAATTCTTTCGACAACGCGAAAGATGGAAAAAGGTTACTCTCTCAAGGAGGTAAAAGGTGATATCAGGATGTGTCAAGATGGACATCGAGCTCTTCACTTCATGTCAAGATAGTAAGAAAATATTGCCAAAATGTTAAAAATTGTTTGTTGATTCAAAATGCTTGAAATTGATGTATATTGGTATGAAAATCTTTCCTCTTTTCTACCTGAAGTATTACCTTCGACTGGGCTTAACTCCGTAGAATCAAGATTCGAATTCAAATTGCTTGCAATTGGCTTTCTTTCAAGGAAGCTATCAATTTCCTTGATATGAGCAGAAAAGAGCGTATTCTTGATATTGTGAGAGCAATTGGTGAAAGAATATTGATAATAGAATTTCACAAAATTAAAGAAGATTCTTTGGCAAATTTGGCAGTCTGATATCCTGGGATTCTTTCCTCATGATGATCTTTTTGCCCACTTTTTTTTTCTTTTTTGGCAGAATTAGAGCTCTCTTAGGTTTTTTGGGATTTTATTACATCATCCTTCATTTTGGAGATGTCCTGACTTTTCTCTTTTTTTTTTTTGTAAGGGTACGTCACAAACTCCTTCATCTTGGAGATGTTCCGATCCTTCTTTTTCTCTCAGGGATTATATCGACGGTTATTGGCTCATTGGTTGGAAATCTCTTGATGATAGCGGAAATTAAATATCCTTTAGGGTTTGTCGGGAGGCTCATCACAGTCGCCTTCATCTTGACAGTGCTCTGAACTTTCCCTAGAAGGATTCATCACAAACTCCGTCATCTTGGAGATGATTCAAATCTTCTTTGGCCCCGGGGGTCTACTCGCCTAATTCGCCTTCATCTTGACGACAATCGAGAGAACCCTTTTGCAGATATTTAATTGCAGCTTAGGTGATTGAGGAGATATAGGGATTTAATAGATTTTTCTGTATCACCCAGGATATTTCGACTGCTTTATTTTCCAAGAATGATCTTTAAAAATGTGCCATTGACTGCGATCAATACCGATCACTTATGGCTTTGCAACAACATTGAATTTCCTTTTGCTGGCCATATCGAGGATTTATTCTTCATCCTTTTGGTTGGCCAATAGAAAGAATTTGAATTTTGAATCCTTTTTCACAAAAGCTTTGACCTTTCGAAAATAATATTGAAGGTATTCTGAGGTAATGTTTTTGTGCAATAAAAATTTTGAAATCAACAAATATTTAATGGCAAATTGGCAAAATGTTCTTGAAATCCTTGGTGAAAGAAATTGCTTGAGGTCTAATTGACACATCCATGACCAAATTGCGTCCTGAAAAGACTCAGTGAAAGATCAACTTGAAAGTTGGGTTTTGTTTTGACTAACCAGCTCGAAAGCAGGATTTATTGACCAACCGGCTCGAAAGCAGGATTTGTTGAACTACCAGCTCGAAAGCAGGATTTGTTGAACTACCAGCTCGAAAGCAGGATTTTTTGAACTACCAGCTCGAAAGCAGGATTTGTTGACCGACCAGCTCGAAAGCAGGATTTGTTGACCGACCAGCTCGAAAGCAGGATTTGTTGACCGACCAGCTCGAAAGCAGAATTTGTTGACCGACCCGCTCAAAAGCAGGATTTTGTTGATTTAAAAATGATTGACATTAATGAAATTGTAACCCGAAGGCTTGGAAAGTGATAGATATTGACAAAGTTGTAAACCAAAGGCAGAAGAATGATTGATGTTGGTAAGATCGTAACCCGAAGGCTTGAATTGAGAATCTGATAGAGTGGACGGCCTAGAGGCCTGATTGATCAAATTGGATGACCCGAAGGTCAAGATTTGAGAATTACATGACCCGAAGGTCGAAATTGGGAGTCGAATGACACAAGGGGTCGAAATGGGAAATCAAAGGTTGAGATTGAAGGATTGAATAACCCGAAGGTCGAAATTGAGGATTTGAATGACCCGAAGGTCAAAATTAGAAATTGAGTGACCCGAAGGTTGAAATAGAGAATCGGGTGACCCGGATGTCAAAATTGGAAATTGGAAATTGGAAATCTTGGAATTGGAAATTGGAAATTGGAAATTTTGAAATTGATTGACCCGAAAGTCGAAATTGGAAATTTGGAATTTGAAACTTGGAAATTGAGAAATTGATTAACCCGAAGGTCAAAATTAGAAATTTGGAAATTGATTGACCTGAAGGTCAAAATTGGAAATTTGGAAATTGGGTGGCCCAAGGGCCGAAATTAGAATTTGGAACTTTGAAATTTGATATTTGAAATTGGATTTGTAAGAAGATTTGAGTCAGAACTCTAATCTTCTAGACCAATTCTAGGACATTTGAATTGGATTTGGAAGAAGATTCGAGTCAGAACTCTAATCTTCTAGACCAATTCAGAAAAGAAAGAAATTCGAGTTGAAACTCGAATCCCAGAGGAAAGAAAATTCGAGTCGGAACTCGAATCCCGCAAGAAGACTAGATCAGCAAGGATTAGGTTTGAAAACATTAACCAGTAAAACCAGATTTAGAAAGTTTGACCAATAAAAATTGGATTTTGAAAGATGTACCAGTGTGAATACCGGATTATGGAAATGAACCAGTATAAGTACCAGATTTTGAAAATAGATCAGTACGAATACTGTTTTTGGAAGAATTACCAGCACGAACACTGGATTTTAAAGAATTTACCAGCACGGACACTGGATTTAAAAAAATTTTACCAGCATGAACACTGAATTTTGAAAATTTACCAGCATGAACACTAGATTTAGAAGAATTTACCAGCACGAACATTGGATTTTGAAAATCTACTAACACGAACACTGGATTTAGAAGAATTTACCAGCACGAACCCTGAATTTTGAAAATCTTACCAGCACGAACACTGGATTTTGAAAATCTTACCAGCATGAACACTGGATTTTTGAAAATTTACCAGCACGAACACTGGATTTAGAAAATTTTTACCAGCACGAACACTGGATTTTTGAAAATTTACCAGCACGAACATTGGATTTAGAAAATTTTTACCAGCACGAACTCTGGATTTTGAAAATCTTACCAGCATGAACACTGGATTTTTGAAAATTTACCAGCACGAACACTGGATTTAGAAAATTTTTACCAGCACGAACCCTGGATTTTGAAAATCTTTCCAGCACGAACACTGGATTTTTGAGAATTTACTAATTGATTTTGATAGAAGATTTTCAGTCTTCACCCTCACGATGACTTGGACTACTGTCGGGGTCTCAGGATTTATCCCTTAACCTGAAGGGGAAGTTCAGGTTTATCCCTTAACCTGAAGGGGAAGTTCAGGTTTATCCTTTAACCTGAAGGGGAAGTTCAGGTTTATCCCTTAACCTGAAGGGGAAATGAATATGATGCATATGTATGCGAATGAATGCATGCAAATGCAAATGAATGCAAATGTATGCAAATGAATGCAAAATGATGTAAATGGATGCACATGCATGCAAAACGAAAGTTTTGTTTGATCCTGCCTGCATACAAGATGTTTTGAAAACAATTTTCAAAATAATGCCCCAGTGTAACTGGGAAAGAAGAATTTGACCATTGTTGAAGAAAGTATATTGAGGAATTACAAAGGATGGAATAGAGGATTTAAATATAGGAAATTTTTAAATATTGAGCATTGATGGGGTCTGATAATTCCACACCATCGGCATTGATGAGCAGATATGAATCGTGGGGTAATGCTTCCTCGACAGCATAGGGCCCTTCCCAATTCGGCGACCATTTGCCACCCGGGCGGTGCTTGAGATAGGTCGTTGATCTGATCACTAGATCATTGACTCAGATTTTCTTTGAATGACAAATTTTGCATATTGTTTGGCTATCCTCTGACGATATGATTGAGCGTACTTTGTTGCTCTGAGTCTTCTTTCATTGAGCAAATCAAGTTGTACCAGTCGCTGCTGCTAATACTGATCAAGCGATAACTCCAGCAGTGATGCGAACTTCAAGGCAGGTTTCTAAACATATAGAGGCAGTACTACTTCAGTTCCGTAGACAAGTTCTGACGGAGTAGCATTAGTTGGAGTACAAATGGTGGTTCTGTATGCCCATAATGCATCATGGATCTTCTCATGCCAATTATGGCCTGTTTCCAAGGTTCGCTCCAGGATTCAAATCAGAATCTTATTGGTGGCCTCTGCCTGACCATTCCTTTGAGGATAATAAGGAGCAGAGAAACGATGCTGAATTCTGAACTTTAAGTCAAATGTCCTCATTCTCTTATTCTTGAAATGACTCTCATTGTCTGACACGATATCGTGTGGTATGCCAAAACAACAATATTCTTGTGGATGAATAAGACCATGTGTCGACCTTCTATTATACGCAAAGTGATAGCTTCGACCCATTTAGTGAAATATTCTGTTGCGGCAAGAAAATATTTGTAGCTGTTTGAAGCAGGAGTGATGGGGCCCACAACATCAAAGGCCCACATAGAAAATAGCCATGGAGAGATGGCGATTCGCAAATATGTTGCTGGCGCATGAATAGAAGGTGCATGTATCTGGCATATTTAAAACTGAATCCACAATAATAGAGGACATCGACGAGAATAAAATATCCAGCAGACATGCGCCGAATCACTTGTTGCTCTTGTCCTAGTGGTATTCTAAGAGAAGGAGACAGATGTCTTCTCTTTGATGGGAGCCTTTCTGAAACTGTCCTCGGCTTGCTCAGACATCATCCTAATCATCATTTTCTTGAACATCTGATATGCAGCAGGATCAATGTCATCCCTATCATTTAGACTCTGTCTTCTGGCAGATCTTGGAGAATCCATTTCTTCTTGTCTGCTTCTAAAATCACTGATGTGACACAATGGTGTCTTCTTGCTTGATCTGATCTGAACCACTTGGGAATAGTGATGCTCTTTGTAGAATGGATAATTAAATTTCGATGATGAAGATTCATGATAGAAATGAATATAAGAAAAATATTTGATGAGAATTTGATAGATAATTGAAAGAACATCCCATTACTAGGGATTGAGTCGTCGCTGGAGTCACGACAATTATGTTGTCATTCTTTGCAAGGAGAACGAACAACTGCAAATATGCCTTGTCACCTAGGCGAGGTCATCAAACCATGATAGAATGAAAATTGTAAGATTTTTTTTTTCTTTATTGAAGGAAAAATATGATTGCATCAATAATGGACTTAAGAAAGATGGAGCATATAGACAGTCTGCCACTACTCTCAATGATCAACAGAGACACGAGGACCAGGGAAAAGAGTCAGAATGATGAAAGAATCCCAGTCATATCTGGCAGAATGGTATGTTTTGGACCACTGCGCTAATGCAAGGTTGAACTCTAGCATAACCCCTGATAGCAGCCGAGCTTCTACGCGCTTTTGTCTCTGAGAAAATTGCCTGACGCATCACTCTAGATAGTAGTAGGTACAGGAAAATGGGCCAAGTAGCTTGAACTGCTTGCCATACACATATGTATATTTGGGAAGAGGGCGAGCCCTTCAGTGCACAGAACCATCGCATGCTGATTTCTTTCTCAAGCTGTTCTAGATAATGAGCTGACTTCTGCAAATGCCTCATACTGTTGATAGATCTCGATCAGGCTCACGTACTCATTCTCATTTTCTTCAATCAGTGGCCAAGACTTACGCCCTGTCATGCGAGCCACGACATCCTTAGGGTCCAGACCCTTGACATTAATTAGAAATTGTTGCTCTAACGGATCTCCAGGCTGACCGGCTGGCTCAGGTAGTCCCATAATCTCTGAAAACCCATTCATCAGTAGTGTCATATCACCCCACGGGAACCAGAACGTGTAAGTGCGCGGATTCCACCGCTCTGCCAATGCATGAATCAGATTGTCGTTGACTGTCAACTTTCCCACTGCAGATGCCAATTCCAACCCGCAATCGCTCAAGTGGTCCGAAAACATACGAGAGAAGTTTTTGAACCAGACATAGTACCACCGGGGGAAGAAGGGTCTGGTGCTAAGAGATCGATGCTCAGGAAGACTTTGTCGCACCTCGTAGGAGATGTGACCCTCAGGAAAAACAGAGTCGAACTGACTGAATGCCATTAGACTGAAAGATAGGAAGATTGGAATTAGACTTTGAAAAAAAAAATACAAGAATTTTGAAAATTGCAGGCAGGATAAAAAGCTAGAAATTCGAAGTCCAGAGGAACGAAAGAATGGAAAATCTCCTGGAGTTTTGAAGAAAAGGTGGATAATTTGAAAAAAATCATCCAGGGTTTTTGAGAAAAAGGAGATATTTCATAAAAGATGAAAAATGAGGTATTTTGGAAAATTGTTCGGTATTTTGGAAAAATTGGGAAAAATATGAGAAAATAAGGCGAAAATGAATATCATATATTCAATCACAAACAATTATGCACATACAACAATCCCTAAGAAGCCAACTCTAAATGCATTGATTTTGAAAGAGCTTTAGGACCCTAATCCTGACTCTAGGCTCAGATCAACTGTGTTCAATCATGCTATGCCGATATACTCGAACCGAGGCTCGATGTACGTGGCATAAAAATTCATCTCCGGTTCTAGGCTTGTGTTTTCCCAACATCCTTGAGCGCCTGCCGATATACGTTGGACTATGGCCCTTGGTACGTGGCAGAGGGGCGTTAGCCCAAATAAGTGGCCCAGTTGTGAGGCTCTGTCCCAAACTATGGTTATGGAAGAGAGCCCAGCAACGTGAAGACCGGGTAGACATAGGTGGGGTGGTTTCTGAAATATGATCACATGCAGACAAACAGAGGGCTCTAAATCCTAAAGAGATAGAATTTTGAAATTTTTTGAAGAAGCAAACATTGTTTTCACACAAGTCCTAGATTGAGGAGTGTTGTATTTCAGACCTAAGTCTATGTGAGCGTGCATAATTCTCCTCAATATGGTCCTACCAAACCATGCCTAGTCTATATGAAATCCATGTCAGCTGGGTTCAAATCTAGGCTCCTAGGTTTACATGATATCAGAAAATAAAGCTGACATTTTGTAGAGCATGATTTTGATAATTGAACTAAGTCAAAGAACAAAATTGATCAGACAAAGACAGGTCCCATCTCGGTCGCCAAACCTGTTATCATCGCAAAATTTTTTTCCTCCCTTGCGAGAGAGAAACGAATTTCGCGAGTCAAACTCGACCAAAGTTTTGAAAATGGTTTTAAAAATTACTCGCCTCCGTTTTGAAAATTTGCGGGAAAATTCCGTGGAATGGGATCCGCCTGTCGGTACGAGGTTCAACCGTTCCTGGCGCCTTTACCAGGGGTAATTGAACCAAGGACCAATTATGTGCTTTAACTCGACTCAAATATCTAAATTATGCTCTATTTTTCCTAGAATGCACAAAGAATCAGGCTTGTGCTATGAAATTTTGAAAATAATGCAAGTTTGAGAAACATGATGTTTGCTTTGGAAAATTGAAATATGCTGGAAAAATGATTGGAAAAGTACTTGAAATTGGGATTCCTGGGAAAATCATTGAAGTTCATTGAAAATCAGAAATTTGCATTGGAAAGTGATTTCTCAGGAAAGCTTAAAAATCTGAGAAAATTGGTTTTGAGATTGGAAACTTGGAATTGATTTTATGAGAAAATGGATTTGAGAAATGCTGGGAAAATCAGGAAATTCATTGGAAAAGGATTTCTGAAAAGGAGAATGAATTCTCAGGAAAACTGGGTTCTCAGGAAAATAGGAAATCTGAGAAAATCGATTTTTGAAAACTTGGGATTTTGAAATTTGAGAATTTTAAAACATTGGAAAATCTTGGTGTGAACTTGGGAAATGCTTTGAAATCTCTTTTGAAAACTCAGGATTTTGAGAAAATCAGATCCTGAGAAAGACTTGGGAATTCTTGAGAAAGTTGAATTTTCTGAAATTGAAATTGGAAAATGAATTTGAGAATAATGCAATTTGAATGATATGAATGAATGAATATGAATTTGAAAAGGGAATTTCATTGAGGAATTGGGAAATCCTTTTAAAACTTTAAAAAATGCAGTGCATTTTGAAGTTAGCCTAAGTGTGTGGGCTGAATGTGGCTAATACGAAGATCATAAATCTTGGTTTTCTTCGTATTCTGTCTATGGCCATAAATACGAATCCCACCGAGTTTATAAACTCCACAAAAGCTTGTGCACGTGCCATTCGTGTAAACCATAGTGAATTTGAAATAATGTGCATGAATCATACATCACATATTAAAATTTTGCAGAAATTAAACTATATGCAATGCAACCCTATTCTAAGCAGAAATGTAACTCTTATTCCAAATATTACATTGATTTTTTACAGTGAATTGGTATAAAAGAAATAAAATGGCTAAGTCTTCTTCTTGAATATTCCTGCAAAACTGGAAAATAAAGTTAGCACAAAAATGTAGGTTTTTCTGAATTTATCCGAAAATATGAAAAATTATCGGATATTATTCAGATATAAACCCAGATTCATACCCCCTTTGATATAAACATGATAAATAATGAATAAATTTCAAAAATAAACTTGAAAATTCGAATTTGGGGTCAAAATGACCAAAATACCCCTAATGACCTTGAAATCAGGGTTTTCTGAAAGAATTTTTGTAAATTTTGGAAATTTGAAAATCAAATGAAATAAATCAAACATAATATGATAAAATATGATGATATGCATGAAATTTTGGAGAATTAGAAATTGAAATTTCGAAATTTAGGCCAAAATGTCCAAAATACCCCCGATAACAAGACTATGGCCTTGAAACCAAGGTTTTCTGAAATAAATTTTGTAAAATTGAAAAATATGAAATGAAAATGACATTAAAATTAACCCTAATATGATTATACATGCTTATGTACATGATAAAAACCCTAAAATGGCGAAAATATCATAAATATCAAATTTAACCTGATTTTCGCATGATTTTCGCTTCTGAATTTAAAGATAAACTAACACATGGAGCAAATGAACTTGGAATTAAGCCAAATTTGGCATGGACACCTAAAATAACCCTAGAAACATAATGGATCTCGAAAATTTAATTTTTTTATATTTTTAAATATGGAAATTCAAATAAAAACCCTAAATTTTGTGATTTTTGCCTAAAATGTTGATTCTAAAGGGGGTTTAGGATATCAAATTTCCATAACAATTTCCCAAATTTCATAGGGTGACAGAGGACAGTAAGGCAAGAATTTTTTCTTTTTACACTTTCTGTTTTTGAACTATGGTCGGAGCTGTGCCACTCCGGCAAGTCGGATCGGAATCCGGCGACTCTAGTAAATGAAGGAAACAGACAGGTTTCTGTAGAAAATGTGGGAAAAATGGCAGACAGATGGGAAAATGGCTGAAATTATGGTAAAATGTCTCTGACAAATAGAGGAAGATTTGATCTTTTTACACCATTGGGATTCAGGTTACGGTTTGGAAAAGGCCACACTGTTATCAGAGACTTAAATCTCTGGAATTTCTGGACATTGGAATCTGTTAGACAGAAAAAGAAAATCCGGGAAAAATAATGAAACAGATTAAAAATTTCTCAAATTTTAGGAAATGACAGGAAATTATGTTAGTAAAAACTTTCATGTTGAAAGTTTTTGCAGAAGGATTACAGATTGGGTGTACTTGGTGTATTAAGATCTGTCTATACCCTGACGAAAGAAAATCGATATTTTCCCAGAGGTCTGAGAAATACGATTTTTTACAGAGGTCAAAACTGTCAGGAAAATCCTCAAAAATTCCAGATCATAAGTAGATTCAATTGTAAATCCAATGTGATTTTTTGAGAACAATCCGAATCTCCCACGAGGGTGGTGTCAGAGGTTCTTGTCTGCTAAAGCGCAAACTGGAAATTTAAAAAGACAGAAAACCCGATATAGGGTTTGATTTGTTTAATAGGAATGTAAAGCTCAAATGGATTTCAATTTTTTTTGCAGGATATCACAGACAAATAATTGTAACTATCACAAAAAATTTAGGATTTTTGAACGAAAAGTTTTATATGAAATCATAGCTAAATTGGATATCTAAAATAAAACATGATGAACTATCAATTAAATTGAGCTAAATAACAAGAAACGGAGAAATGAGACTAAATGCAATACATAAAACATAAAATTTATCTAAAACATGGAATGAAACATGAAAAATTCAGGGAGACACAAATCATATTTATTTTTATGGCTATGAGAAGGGAAGATCTGGTCCATTGATTGGACGGATCATTTTCCCTCAATAGCAACAACACGAAACAAGGAAAACAAATGAAAATAATAATAATAAAAAAACAAAAAAACAAAATGAATATCTTACCTTGGGTTAGTTTGGATCAATTGAAGGAAGATGACACCAACTGAAAAGGGATGCTTCCTTGTATATGCTGGACCAACTATTGGGCATGAAGGTGGTTGAAGTTGGATAGGAGTCCGGCTAGAGGAGCTCTTGGAAGAGGTGGCTGTTGCAAGATGGAGTTCGATGATGGCTGTTGTGGAGGTGGCTGGAACCGATTGCAGAGAAGGCTTCCAAAGTGCTGGGGGTGTTGAAGCTGTGGTGGAGATGTTGGAGCTTCTATGCTGCTGTGGAGGTGGTGAAGGTGGAGCAATGGAGGTTGCTGTTGATAGCTTGAATCTGAAGGAGCTGCCAAGGAAGCACCGGCTGGGAAAGATGGGGGTGAAGGAGGAAACTTGGTTGCTGTGGTGGCTGAAGCTAAGGTGTTGCTGGAGGTTGGAAGGCTGCTGTGGCTGTAGTAGCCAAGGAGAGAAGAAGATAGCTAAAGGGAGAGAGAGAGAAAAAGTGAGAGAGGTGCGTTAAGGGGAAAATGGGCCAGCCGTAGCCTTTTGCTCCTTTTTTTCTTTTTTGTTTTAGAACTTAGGTTTTAATTGGCTTTTACCTAGGGTTTAATGAAAAGGGGAAAGGGGGAGAGAACCCTTTACGTGAATGGCTGGGCAAGAGGGAAAGGAAGGAAGGAAGAAAGGAAAGAAAGGGAAGAAAAGAAGAAAAAGAAAAGGAAGAAAAAGAAAAAGAAAAGGAAAGAAAGAAAAGGAGGGAAAAAGGAAAAGGGAAAGAAAAATGAGAAAAAAATGGAAAGTGGGGCTGGAGGTCTGGGTGACCATCTTGTGGGTCCCACCTCTCTAAAATAAAATAAATAAATAAAAATTAATAAAAACAAAAACAAACAAATAAAAAGAAACATCTTTTTTTTTTTATAAAATAGAAAAGTAAATGAATGGGCCATCTCAGAGCGGGTCCAAATTCCACTTTTGAAATTCATTTTGACGATTAGAGGGGTAAAATAGTCTTTTTAGAAAGTTTCCAGACGGAACGAGCTATTTTTGGCAGTTTTTGAAACAAGCTCGGATTTTGAAGTTCAATACCTCGTTGCGAAGCAAATCCAATGTAGAGTTTAAAAATTTATTTTTTGGAAGAAATCCAAATTGTTTTTCTCGAGAAAATGCTTCCAAGTCTATTTTCAGACAAACGAGCTATTTTTGGCAGTTTTTGAAACGAGCTCGGATTTTGAAGTTCAATACCCCGTTGCGAAGCAAATCCAGTGTAGAATTCAAAATTTTGAGTTTGAAATAAATCCAGATTATTTTTCTTGAAAAAATATTTCCAAATTTAGACTCTTGGGGGTAAAAATGTCAATTTTGGAAACCCAGGGTTTGAAATTGATTTTTGAAAGCTTTTAAAACTCGATCTGGATTGAAATTTATAAAACTGGAGTTCTGGACTTCGAAAATAGAATGAAATGTGATGAAATATTATGAAATGCTGAGAAATGATATGAAATGATGAGAAATGACATGAAATGCTATGCGAAATGCTAACTCTGAATGAAGAACTTTGGATGTCAGACCCCGATTGACACTTGTATCAGTTCAAAAAGTGTTAAAATTGACAAAATTTGCAAAAATGGTTGAAGAAATGATTTTCGAGCTCTGCCAAGCTAGAGTGACACTAGAAATTAGGGTTTGAGCTGGATGAACTGGATTGAGCTAGGTTTTAGAATTTTAGAACTCAAATGAACTGACAATGATATTGACTCAACTGACCTTTCCGACTGAATTTTCAAGAAAAGCTGCCATTTTTTAACAAATAATACAGAATGGTCATTGGAGCGAAGTGAATTGCGAACCTGAACTGGCTTTGAGCTAAAACAAAGGTCAGTAATACTGAGATGAACTAAAATCAAGGCTCAAACACTAGCTCAACTAACTGAACTCAGCTCAATTTCAGCTGAAAGAGCTGAAATGGACTAAAATGGGCTCCTTGACACTTGGAAATGGTTTTGAACTGAAACTGGAGCACTTGAACTTCTGGTGAGCTCAAGTTAGACTCTGGGGAACATGACTGACTGGGAATGACTGACTTGGAGACAATTGGCTTGGATTCGAGTGAGAAATGAACTCATTTTTGAAGAAATGATCCCATTTTGGCAGGAATGGTCAAAAATGAAAATGGTCTGTTCATTGTGAGCTCAGATGAGCTTGAGATGACTGATATTTTAACTGTCCTGAACTGACCAATGAGCTTGGTTGACTCCGACTGACTGGGGTCTGGGATGACCTAGGGGTAAAATGTTAATTTTCCTAATAAAAATGGGTAAAATGGTGATTTTCTGAAACTGACTCGGGGTTTGACTCTTACATTGACCTAACAGGGTTGGCACTGCCTGAGGAGGATTGTTTGAGAATGGATGTGGAAAATTTGGGGTGTTTACAACGTCACAAACTTTTTTATCTCAAAGATGCTCTGATCCTTCTTTTCTCTCAGGGATTATATTGACAGTTATTGGCTCTTTGGTTGGAAATCTCTTGATGATAGCAAAAATTAAATATCCTTTAGGGTTTGTCGGGAGGCTCATCGCAGTCGCCTTCATCTTGACGGTGCTCTAAACTTTCTCTGGAAGGATCTGTCACAAACTCTTTCATCTTAGAGATGATCCAAATCTTCTTTGGCCCTGGGGGTCTAACTCGCATAATTTGTCTTCACCTTGACAACAATTGATAGATCCCTTTTGCAGATACTTAATTGCAACTTAGGTGATTGAAGAAATATAAGGATTGAGTGGATTTTTCTATATCACTCAGGATATTTTGACTGCTTTATTTCCCAAGAATGATTTTTAAAAATGTGCCATTGACTGCGATCAATACCGATCACTTATGGCTTTGCAACAACATTGAATTTTCTTTGCTGGCCATATCAAGGATTTATTCTTCATCCTTTTGGTTGGCCAATAGAAAGATTTTGAATTTTGAATCTTTTTTCGCGAAAGCTTTGACCTTTCGAGAATAATATTGAAGGTATTATGAGGTAATGTTTTTGTGCAATAAAGATTTTTGAAATCAACAAATATTTAATAACAAATTGGCAAAATTTTCTTGAAATCTTTTGTGAAAGCGAGCATTTGAAGCACGACTCAACACGTCTTTGACAAAAATTCTCTTCTCCTTTCCCCAAAGAAGAAGATTCAAAAATTATAAATAGAAATTTCTCCTCTCTTCCCTGAAGAGGAGATGTTTGCAAAATGAACTTTCGAAGAGAAATTAAGCTTTCGTCAAAACTTCCTAACATTAGGCTTCTCTTATGGAAAGGGGCCCGGTAATGGTGAGGTCTGTGAATTGGTCACGAAGGAACGAGTCCATCACACTCTCCCTGAAAAGAGGGTCCTTCGTAATGAAATGGCCTAGAATGAAATTGTGGTCACAAGGAAAGCAAACTTCCGTCGAAGCTCTCCCTGAACTAAGGGTTCCTTGTATGAAATTAGAATTTTGTTTTGCAAACGGTTCACAAAGACACGAGTTCATTCAAACTCTCCCTGAAAAAGGGCTAAGTGAACAAAGGATAGCATGCGAAAAGAACGAGCTCCCTTGAACTCTCCCTGTACAAAGAGTCTCTCACAAGAGAAAATGAATGGAATTGGTATTGGGTGACCAAAAGGTCGAAATTGAAATTTAGAACTAATATAAAGATTGAATTTGAAAGAATGACCAATACGCATACAGGAACTGGTAAAATAACCAATGTGAGGTTAGATTTTGTAAAAGGACCAATTTGAGGATTGGATTTGGGAAGGACCAGTGCTAAACCGGATTTGGAAGAACCAATTCGAAGATTGGTTTTTGTGAAGGACCAATGCTAAATCGGGTTTGGAAGGACCAATTCGAAGATTGATTTTTAGGAAGGACCGATGCTAAATCGGGTTTTGGAAGGACCAATTCAAAGATTGATTTTGGGAAGGACCAGTGATAAACCGGATTTGAAAGAACCAGGTGCTAAACTGGGTTTAGAAGGACCAATTCAAAGATTGGACTTTGGGAAGGACCGATGCTAAATCGGGTTTTGGAAGGACCAGATGCTAGACTGGGTTTAGAAGGACCAATTCAAAGATTGGACTTTGGGGAAGGACCGATGCTAAATCGGGTTTTGGAAGGACCAGGTGCTAGACTGGGTTTAGAAGGACTAGGTGTTAAACTGGGTTTGGAAGGACTAGGTGCTAAACTGGGTTTAGATGGATGTAAACACCCCAAATTTTCACCCTCATCCAGTGTTTGTCCATTTCATATGTAATTGCATATCATTGCATACATTTTTGCATATCATTTCATCGCATTGCATAGCATTGCATGTCATTACATCTCATTTTCGAGATCCAGCACTCCTGTTTTCAAAACATTCAATCCAGATTTGAGTTTTAAAGCTTTCTTTCAAAATCAATTTCAAAACTTGGGTTTTTAGTCAACATCCAATCATTTTTCAACCCCAGGACCTCATATTTCGAAATATTTTCTCAGAAAACAATCTGGATTCATTTCAAACTCAATTTCAATTGATTTCAATTCTCAGATGAGGCCCATTTAGGTGGTGTCGCTTCTGGATTCTTTCATTTATCAAAAATCTCAAAAACTTTAGAGTCCTAGTTGGATCATGACTCTGTATTTTCATCAGTTTGAATCTTTTTGAACCTTTTTAAAACATCATTCTGATTTTGAACCAATAATGGTCCTATCCCTTGTCCATTTCCTCCATTTTAGCCAAAATCTTAGAGTCCTAGATGGATCAGGACTCTTTTTCCATAGTCCCAGTTGGATCAGAACTCTACTTTTCACTACCTTTTTATCTGTTTTCGGAGAAAACCTTTCAAAACCTTCTATTTTGGCCAAAATTTCAGAGTCCTAGTTGGATCAGGACTCTTCTTCAAGAGTCCAGTCGGATCAGGACTCTTCTTCGGAGTTTCAATTGGATTGGGACTCTAATCTTTTACAGCTATTTTATTCATTTTCAATCAAATCTTTTAAAATCTTTCAAAATGAGTCATTAACTTAGAGTTTCAGTTAAAACAGGACTCTGTTCAGAGAGTCCTAGTTGGATCAGGACTCTGATCCTGATTTCAATTTTGAGAGAATCTTTCAGAAATCTTTCAATCTACCAAAACTATTACACTTTTATCAAAGAATTTCAAAATTCTGAGGTTTTATCTCAGAGTCCTGATCAAATCAGGACTCTACCCCAGAGTCCTGATCGAAGTAGGACTCTATCCAAAATTGATTTTCTCACTTCATTTTCACTAGTTTTCAAAAAGCTTTGCTTAAATTTCATCATTTACTTATCAGAAAACCAAATTTTTTTAGAGTTTTGATCGAATCAGGACTCTTTCTCAGAGTCCTAATCAGAACAGGACTATGAACCAAAACTTCAATTTCATCCTATTTTTAACTGTTTTCCAAAATTCTCTCATTTGTTTTCTTAGAAAATTCAAAAATATGAGAGTCCTAGTTCAATTAGGACTCTGTTCTCAGAGTCTCAGTTGAATCAGAACTCTATTCTATTCCAATACTTGTCATTGTTTACATTGTTCTTTCGTCTGTTTTTCAGAAAATACCAAAAAAAATCTAGAGTTTCAGTCCGATCAGAACTCTGTCCCAGAGTCCTAGTCCAGTCAGGAGTCTGTTTTGAAGTCTATTTTTATTTTATTTTTATTGTTTTCAAAATTTAGGTCATTTTACAGAGTCCAGTTAATTCAGGACTCTATTTTAGAGGTCGGTCGAGTTAGGAGTCTACCCCTGACTGTGTTTTTTTGACTTATTTCGTCAGTTTTTGATAAAATCTTTCGAAAACTCTTCCATTTGAATTCTAAAATCTAAAATCTCAGAATCCTAAGAGTTTAGGACTCTAACTCGGAGTTCCAGTTCGCTTGATACCCTATTTTCAAAGATCTTGAATTTCAAATACTGATTTTAACCCCTTTTCAAAACCATTTTCAGTGTTTATTTCAAAATTCTTCAAAACTCGATGTGGGCCCACTCAGTTGGCACCATATCCAGAGGAGTTATGACTTGGTTAGAACCCTATGCCATTTCAAAAATTCTAATTTTAAGATTGCTTTTGAAAATCCTTTTGAAAACTCCTTCAATTTCAAGTTTTAAAATCGCTTTTTGAAAAACTCAAGTAGGGCCCACTCGGAGTGGCGCCATATTCGAGTAAGTCAAGGCTAGACTAGAGTTAGTCAGTCTCTTGGTTAGTGTTAGGGGTTTAGAAGAGTTAATATTTATTTTGAAAACTCATTTTGAAAGTTAGTTTTTAAAACTAGTGTTTTTAAAGGTGTTTTAAAACTCAAATGTTAAAAATGCCAAGTGGCATTACATTTGGGAATTTTTTAGGAGAGTCTAGGGGTTAATTAGGTATTAAATAGGATAATTTAGGCTAGGGGTAGGATAGTAACTACACCCCAAAATCGCCCCCCTTAGAGAGTCCAAAATTTTTAGAAAACTTGATTTTTTTTAACCTAAAAAATTTTCTTTATAAAGAGGCCCCATGGAGGATGATGTTTCCAGCCACCTCCTATTGGATTCTTGGAGCTTCTCTCTCCTCTCTAGCCTTCCTCCATTGCTGAAACTCCAAGGTAAATAATTTCTTCAATTTTTAATATTTTATTTAGTGTTTTTAATGATTTAAACCTAGATTTAGCCTTGGACACCCCTCCCTATGAAGATTCAACCATTGTTTCACCTCAAGAACCATCAAGAACGGTCCAAGAAGGTGATCTAACCCTGTTTTGTGTGTTTTACAGAGATTTTAATCCATTAAAAGTGATTTGAGCATGATTTTTTGCATTATTAACCAATAAAATACATGATTTACCCTTTTAATGGGTTAAATCTATGTTTTAAAGGTGATATTGAATTCCAGCTATTGATTCCCTGATTTTTTATTTATTTAATGGTTTATTCATGTTTTTTTTACGTTGTATTGCATTGAAATAATTTTTATTCACTGTTTTATGATTTATTTTATTGTTTTTCATTAGTTAATGCATATTTTCTCAAGTTTCTTAGATTTCTGTGTGTTTTTAGTTTAGAACAGAAAGGAGCATGCTGTTTCGGATTGAAATATGTGTTGTTAATTTCTGATTTTTTTTATATGTGATGCATGCATATGTGATTGATCTACTGTAAAAAAATCAGAGATTTTGGATTTCGGAAACCCTGTCAAAAAAATCAGACATCAAGTCGGGTTTTTAAATCTTTAAAATCGTTGTTAAAATCAAGAAGGTAACTTGCTGTGATGATATTTTTCTCAACCTATATCCGATTTTAGATCTGTAAAATGATATAGATTCATATTGATTAGATCTACCTACTGTGAAATTTTCAGAATTTTTTATTACTGTTTAGTATTTTTACTCTGTCAAAGACTCTGATTTTTAATTTAAAACTCGTTAGGGTTTACCAAAACCCTAATCAGACTTGTGTTGTTTATAAATCCAAAACCACAGATCCGATTCATGATCTGTAAAATGTGAGTACTATTATTTTTCTAATATATGTTCACTGTTAAAATCGCAAATATTTTGAATGCGTACTGCTATTTATCCTGGAATTTTCAATTGAAAGTATCAGTTAGGACCAAAGTTAAAATCAATATATTCAAGTTCAGATTGTCGGATGGGGATCTCCCTGATCCTAAGTGCTTTTCCAGATCTGTAAATATGAAAAGTTATGTTTTTCTGTCTATTTGGTCTCTGTAAAATTTCATAGATTTCCATGGAGGTTTGACCCCTGGTTCGGGTCTTGGACTGAGACTGGTTGGTGAACTAGGTCAAAAATAGCATATTTTTAGGGTTTGATGCTATTTTTGGATTAATTTAATGCCAAAAAAATATTTTTATAATTCTAATTTGATATTAGGGTTATAAAAAGTCCAGGTACCAATTTTGAGGATTTTTAGAATCCGTTTGATGCTTGAATGGCTTGAATTGCAAAACAAGGCACCCGAAGAATTCCAAAAAACACTGCAAAAATCACAAAATTTGTGATATTCTTGGATTTTCGTGTATAAGCATATATTTTTAGGGTTTAATCATATTCATAATCATATTAGGATACTTTAGGTTAAATTTGATGTTCATTTGATTTCATTTAGTGCATAAAACCTAAGTTTTACCAAAATATTTTCTAAAAAACCCTGATTTCAAGGCCATAGTCTTGCTATCAGGGGTAGTTTGGTCATTTGACCTCAATTTTGAAGTCCCTAACCCTAATTTTTATATTTTTAATCATGTCACATCATATTTAGTTTGATTTATCTTCATTTGAACTTTAAAACTTGCATTTTATCAAATATCTTTCTAAAAACCCTAATTTCAAGGCCATATTCTTGTTATTAGGGGTATTTTGGTCATTTTGACCCCAATTTTGAAATTTCATATCTTATCTTTGTTATTTATTCAATTTTATTTCATATTTTATCAATTTTGATTTAAGAGAATCATGGAAAAGGCTTATATCTAGCAAAATCCAGTAATTTCTAGATATTACTGGATAAATCTAGAAAAGCCAACATATATTCACTAACCTAATTTTTTAGTTTTTCAAGGACATTGAAGACTTTAGTTTCAGTCATTTAAATTCAATAGTGATGTAAATTAAATTAAATTTGGAATAAGAATTTAAATTCCAGCTTAGACTAGGATTGCATTGCATATAGTTTAATTCTGCAAATATTAAATGTCTGATGAATGTATCATTCATGCACATTTTTATAAATTCACTATGGTCTACACGAATGGCACATACACTAGCTTTTATGAAGTTTATAAACTTGGTGGAATTCGTATTTATGGCCATAGTCAGAATATGAATGATACCCAGATTTATGATCTTCACATTAGCCATATTCAGCCTACACTCTTAGGCTAACTTCAAAATGCACTGCATTTCTCAAAAATACAAAAAGTATTTCTCAATTCCTCAAATCCATATTCATTCATTTCATGCATTTGCCAATTCCAATTCAAATCTCAATTCAAAGAAGTTCATTTTCTCAAAATCTTCTAAGTCTTATTCAAAAATCAATTTTCTCAAAATATGGATTTGCCAATGATATTTCAAGTATTTTCCAAGTTCCAAATTCGATTTTATAAGTTATATTTTCAATTTCAAAGTTTGAATTCAAAGAAATCAAGTTTTTTCAAGTTATTTCACATTTCTTAGAATCAATTTTTCACAAAATCTCAATATTTCTTCAGAAACCGATTTTTACTTTTCTCAGAAGTACATTTCAAATCCCAATTCATGATTTTCCATGTGATATCTATTCTAAGTGTTTCAGTTATTCAAGGCAAACATCATGTTTTCAAATATGCATTTTCAGAAAGTTCATAGCACATGCCTGATTCTATGTGCATTTAGAAATTAGAATATGATTTAGACAAGTTGAATAGAGCAGAGCAGTAGATTGATCCTTGGTTCGATTACCCCTATTAAAGGTGGCAGGAACGATCGAACCTCGTACCGATAGGCGAGTCCCATTCTTCGGAATTATCCCGCATTTTAAAAAGGGAGGCGAGTTATTTTCAAAAAACTATTTCAAAGGTCAGTTTGACTCACAAAAAGTTAAAAATTTTGGGATGATAACAGGTTTGGCGACTGAGATGGGACCTGTCATCGCCTGATCAATCTAATGCTCTACTTAGTTCAAATTGTCAAAATCGATTTCCATGAAATGTCAGCTTTGCTTTATGATATCATGTGAACCTAGGAGCCTAGACCTGAACCCAGCTGACATGGAATGCATATAGACTAGGTATGGTTTGGTAGGACCATATTGAGGAGAATTATTCATGCTCACATAGACTTAGGTCTAATACAATACTTCTCAATTTAGGAATTGTATGAAAACAATGTTTGCTTCTTCAAATATTTCAAAATTCTATCTCTTTAGGACTTAGAGCCTTCTGTTTGATTGCATGTGCTCATGTTTTTCAAAAATCACCCTACCTATATTGTCCCGGTCTTCACGTTGCTGGGCTCTTTTCCAGAACCATAGTTCGGGACAGAGCCTCACAACTGGGCCACCTATTTGGGTGAAAACGCCCCTGCCACATACCAAGGGCCATAGTCTAACGTATATCGGCAGGTGCTCAAGGATGTTGGAAAACTTGAACCTAGAACCAGAGAAATTGATTTTATGCCACGTACATTGAGCCTTGGCTTGAGTATATAGGCATAACTGAATTGGATACAGTTGATATGAACCTTAGAGTTAGGATTAAGGTCCTACAGCTATTTCAAAATTTGTGCATCTAGAGTCAGCTTTTAGGGAATGTTGTATGTGCATACTTGTTTGTGTAGGATGTAATTGAATAGTCATTTTCTTTTTATTTTCCATATTTTCCCAAATTTCTAAAAATACTAGACGATTTTTCAAATTCCCCAATCCATGTCCATGTACTGTCCATGTTTTAAATCTTGGATGATTTCCAAATACTTCATTTTCTAAAGTACTTCTTTATATTTCAATAAACCCTGGACGATTTCTCCAAATTCTCCTTATTTTCCTCAAAACTTCAGGTAATTTTCCATCCTTTCTCTCTTCTGGATCTCGAATTCCCTATTTCATTTTATCCTGCCTGCATTTTTTTTTCAAAATCTCTATATTTTCCCAAGTCTTATTCCAATCTTCCATGTTTTCCAGTCTGATGGCATCCAGTCAGCTTGATTCAGTCTTCCCTGAGGGTCACATCTCCTACGAGGTGCGACAAAGTCTTCCCGAGCATCGAGTCCTCAGCACCGGATCCTTCTTTCCACGGTGGTACTATGTATGGTTCAACAATTTCTCTCGTATGTTTTCGGACCACCTGGACGATTGTGGGTTAGAATTGGCGTCCGCAGTGGGAAAGCAGACAGTTAACGGCAATTTGATCCACGCACTGGCGGAGCGGTGGAATTCGAGCACTTCTACCTTCTGGTTCCTATGGGGAGAGATGACAGTACTGATAGATGAATTTTCAGAGATTATGGGATTGCCCGAGCCAGCCGGTTAGCCTGGAAATCCATTGGAGAAAGAGTTTTTGATCAATGTCAAGGGTCTGGATCCCCGAGACGCTTTAGCTCGCATGACAGGACGCAAGTCTTGGCCATTGATAGAGGAGGATGGAAACGAATATGTGGACCTGCTCGAAATCTACAGACAGTATGGGACATTTGCAAAAGTCAGTTCGTTGTCTCGAATGGCTCGAGAAAGAATTCAGCATGCGATGGTTCTGTGCACGGTGGGATTAGCTTTCTTTCCCAACGGACATAATTATATGGATATCAGAATAGTTCAGCTTCTAAGGAGATGGGGAAGTCGACAGACCAGCCGCCTCTCCATTGCCATGGCCGCACTCGCCTTTCTATACCGAGGGTTGACCCGTTTCACACTCGGAGAATCAATTCTAGTCGAAAGGTGCACCTACGCGTTGCAGTCTTGGTTCCTCCGGCATGTGCCAGCTCGAGCGAGTTCCTTCAGATACAATGGTAAAAAGCTTCTGCCAGTTGCGCGATACCGATTCTTGATCGACAACCTTCAGGAGGAAGAAGTCGTATGGGACTACTTTGATCGTCAGGAATCACCTGCCAGATATACTTACGCTTATGGCAAGCGGTTCAGGCTACTTGGCCCCTTCTTCTGCGCATACTATCATCCAGAGCGGTGTGTCAGGCAGTTCTCTCAGAGGCAGAAGCGCGTAGAGATTCGTCTACTAGCAGGGGTTCTGTCAGAATTCGACCTCGCATCAGATCAGTGGTCCGGAGCATACCATTCTGCCAGACATGGCTGTGATTCCTTTGTCAATCTTACTATTTTTCCTGGCCCTCGTGTGTCTTCTGATTATCCGGAGTGGTGGAAAATTGTTTGTCCCCCTCCCCTCTGTCAAGTGTATTATTGATAAATTCATGTTTTTCCCCTCAATAAAATTCCTTTATTCTACATTTCACCTTCGTTTGACGACCTCGCCTAGGTAACAAGGAATATTTCTAGCTGTTTATTTTGCAAAGAATGGCAACGCAATTGTCGTAACTCTAGCGACGATTTAATCCCTAGTAATGGGATACTCTTTCAATTGTCTACCAAAATTCTCAACAAATATCTTCCTCCAACCCAATTTCTTTCAAAAGCCTAACCATCAGTTCTACCTTGCAGAGAGCATCAGCAACATCTAAAAGAATACTCGCGATACTCGATGGTTCATACAAGGTCCGAAAAGAAAACCCTATCAGTTGAAGGCATTGCATACTCAGTCGCTTCAGAAGAGGAAATGGACTCACCCCGTGGTCAAGGTCAGCAAGCAGAAGATGACGTAGATCCCCAGATGTACGTCATGTTAAAAAAGGTGATGAGTAAGATGCTGGCAGAGCAAGCCAAAGCCAGTACTGAGCAGATTCAGATAAAGCAGAAGGATAAGGGTCGTGCCGCTAAGAATGTGAAAATTATCAAAAAGCAGAGTCATCACGAAGAAATGTCTGACGAATCAGAATCAGCGGATGATACTGACAAGGAATATGAAACTAAGCAGGAATTCAAAAGGTTGACCCAAGGCCAGGGGTCGGCTTATAAGTCCTGAACTCAGTCTGTTGACGACCCTACTCAGTCACAGCTAAAAGACATGATGAAAATGGTCAAAGATCTACAGGACCGCAACAAGGGCAAGAAAGTTTTCACCAGCGAAGACTTCTATGATGGTTTGGACGGGGATGATAATCTCCCCAGAAAATTTATCAAGTTTGATGGTTCTGGCGACCCTAAGGCTCATCTCGCCATGTTTTTCGCTGAGTGTTCACGATTCAAGTGTGATAATCGGGCACTCTTCCTTTGCTTCCCTCGCAGTCTAGAGGGAACGACAGCTAAATGGTACTCAGAGCATGTCAATCCAATCGAATTAAAGGAATTTGACAAGGTGGTGAACATGTTCATTGAGCGATTCCTCTTTAATGCTGAGGCGC
Source organism: Nuphar pumila (assembly GCF_984573655.1). Classification (NCBI taxonomy): domain Eukaryota; kingdom Viridiplantae; phylum Streptophyta; class Magnoliopsida; order Nymphaeales; family Nymphaeaceae; genus Nuphar; species Nuphar pumila. The sequence continues at coordinate 52,359,097 of NC_143264.1, read as the reverse complement.
TCCCAACCCTCAGCCATCTCTGTGGCCTGAAGCAGAGAGAGAATGAAAAAGCTAGAGACTTCATCCACCGCTGGAGGTCGACTTGTAATAAAATGAGAGATCCCATATCAGAGGGGCACGCTTTGTCCCTAATTTTGAGTAATTTCTCGCAGCCGCTGAAAGGCCTCATCTCCACCGCACCGTCCAGAACCTTTATTGAACTAACAGAGCGAGCCAAATGGCTCGAATTGAGCATGGAGAATGGTTTTTACAAAGGCTTTACCTTCACCAAAAACAACAGCCAGAATGAGTCAAAGAAGAAGACTCACTTCACTAATTCTGTCAATAATAATAAATGGAATCATCGCAAGGGACAGAATGGAGACTTCTGTTATGGGGCAGAAGGTTCAAACAAAAATGATCAGAAGGGGAAGCCGATCCCGCAATTCAGCAAGCTGCTTCAGCCAGAGCAGGGACCAAAACCCCGAGAGAAAGTGAAGCATGAAGGATGGAGCTATGACAGGAAATTCACTCCATTAGATCAATCACTCGAGACTGTGCTCGAGTACATGTTGACCAAGGAGATGGTCAAGTTGCCAAGGCTGGTCAATCCTCCCGTTCCTCTGGGAAAATTCAAAGACCAATTCTGCAAGTTTCACAGAATAGTGGGGCATAATACCGAGAATTGCTTCGTTCTCAAGAACATAGTTCAAGATCTTATTGACAAAAATCTTCTGATAGAAGGTGCCGAAGACGAGAATATAGACATTTTGAAAGAGCCATTTCCTCGTCATTCTACAGTAGTCATCACCGAACAGTCGTTTCAACCACAAGAGCATATCAGGCCGTGCTCTGAAAATGATATGCAAGCTCAGCATCGGGTTTTGGTATTGCAACAGGCTCAGTCCAAGGCTCAGAAGATAGATCTCATCTCAGCCTTTGGCAAAATGAAAGTATCTGACAAGCCCGCTGGAGTATCTCCTGAGGTAGCCAGAAGAATGCCATGGCTCCCTAAACATTTCGTTAAGCCCGCCCCCGAGAAAAGCGAGACATCTACGCCAAAGCCAATTACAGCATTATCCAATGTCTCAATTTTGGACTTAACCCAGGCTTCTGCCAAGCATCAGCAAGTGTTGAATGATCTATTGCAGAAAATCAAGGTGAAGCCAAGCACAACTCTGGAAGATATGGCCCACATAGTCAATCAGGCCATGACTAATGCTCCAGTTACTTTCTCCGATGAGGATCTCCCTAAGCCTCATGTGTTCCATAACAACACCCTGTATGTTGTGGTTCGAACCAGAGGGATGACAGTTCCCCACGTGCTGATAGACGGAGGCAACAGCCTCAACATATGTCCATAAATGACCGCCAAAGCTTTGGGCATTAAAGAAGAAGAATACATTCCAGATCCTATCACCATTTATGGGTTCGACAATCATGGCCAAACAGCGAAAGGAAAATTTTTCCTGGAGATCTTTATTGACTACTCGGTCCATTCAATTCTCTTTCACGTGGTCAACGTGCCACCTACCTACAATCTGTTGTTAGGAAGACCATCGATCCACAATACGAACGCAATACCATCTACTCTGCATCAGTGCATCAAGTGGTCAAAAGGTGGTATGATCACGATAGTCTTGGGCGAGGATCCAGAGCAGAGACTGGCACAACCCATGATTCCCAGACCCTCTTTCACTACTGATATCCCTAGCATTAGAGGGATTGAAGAGGTCAGTTTTGAGGAAGATTCGAGAATAATATAGATGGCAGAGCAATCCGAGCATACGGTGGCTACGACTCGATGGGGAGGCCCACAGTTCTTCAAGATTGGAGGATGAATTGATTACAACACACTTAAGGGGCATCCTCTATTCTCTCAATTTATGAAGGCTAAAAAGGGATTTGATTTACTAGTGAAGCACGGCTTCCAGCCTTTCCAAGGTCTAGGCAAAAATGAAGATGGTCGTCTTGAACCAGTAATTCCTCAGCACTACCCTAAAAGGGACGGATTAGGCTTTCGTGACAGAAGATCTCAAAAAGGCACTGTTTTCGTCAAGGGAACGCATTAGAAGAATTCATTCGTCTTTCCTTTTCTATTCTTTTGTCGGGATGATATCCCATTTCATTCTGTCATTGTCATTTTAATCAACTTTATCTTTCAATAAAGTCGCAAGTTTCCTTTGTTTATCTTGGTGCCATCTGTCTCTTTACTTCTTAATATGGAATCTTCACAAAATTGAAATCATTTTGCTCTTTTATCTTTCCAATTATTTTCTCAATAAGCGTAATCTATTTTCATGATGAGCAATTTCCCTGAATCAATTTACCCTCCAATTTTCAGAATGTCTTCCCGATCTATCAAGAAGCTCATCCTTAATCCAAAAGCCTGTTTGAAATCAGCAGTAATTCATCAGGTCAAAATAAGAGCAGAATGCAGTCAGACTACAAAGCAGTCAGAAGAATCCGTGGAGTTCGATTCAGCTCTTCAAGAATTACCAGAATTTGCATCGGTTCAGAAACAAGACGAGCCATCATCCTTAGTTCAAGGTCCGACTGAAGATATCAATATTGGATCAGAAAATGATCCTAGAATTCTCAAGATTGGCAGTGGTTTGAGTTCGGTAGAGAAAGAAAAGCTCACTAATTTCCTCAAGCAGCACGAAGAAGTATTCGCATGGACTTATAAGGATATGCCAGGCTTAGATCCTAAATTGGTAGAACATCGCCTCGTTCTAAAGCCTGATGCGAAACCAGTTAAGCAGAAGTTAAGAAAAATGGATCCTCGAATCGAGCAACAGGTCAAGGAAGGACTTGAAGACTTGCTTAAAGCAGGATTCATTCGAGCAATAGATTATTCGGACTGGTTAGCGAATATCGTTGCAGTTCCCAAGAAAAACGGCAAAGTGCAAATTTGTATTGACTTTCGCGATCTCAATAAAGCTACTCCGAAGGATGACTATCCGCTCCCAAATATCGATCTCTTAGTTGACAGCACAGCTGGGCATGCCATGTTCTCCTTCATGGATGGATACTCCGGATATAATCAGATCAAATTGGCCGCTCGTGACCAATCCAAAACATCCTTTACCACACCATGGGGTACCTTCTGTTATACGGTTATGCCTTTTGGGCTTAAGAATGCTGGAGCTACTTATCAGCATGCTATGGTCGTTATTTTCCATGATCAGATGCACAAGACTATGGATGCATACGTTGATGATATTCTGGTCAAATCTAAAGAAGAAGAAGACCATATTGATGCCTTAAATCAGGTGTTCAAACGTCTCATTCTTTACAAGTCAAGACTCAATCCTCAGAAATGTGTTTTTGGGGTCGAATCAAGCAAATTGTTAGGCTTTCTGGTCAGCAAAAAGGGGATAGAAATGGATCCCGCTAAAGCCAAGGCTATCATTGATATGCCGCCTCCAACTAATCTCAAAGAATTGCGTAGTCTTCAAGGACGTATGCAGTCAATTCGGCGATTTATTTCCAATTTGGCTATGAGATGCGAGCCTTTCAATCATTTGCTCAGAAAAGGAGTAAAGTTCGAATGGGGACCAGAGTGTCAGCAATCGTTCGAACGCATCAAGAAATATCTTCTCAATCCTCCTATTTTAAAACCAGCAGAATTGGGGAAGCCCCTATTGCTATATATTTCAGTTAATCAAGTTGCTTGCGGCGGATTCTTGGCACAATACGAGGAAGGCAGTCTGATAGAGCATACCATTTACTATGTGAGCAAGACCTTTATTGATTATGAGAAGTACTCTCAGATAGAGAAAACATGTCTAGCTCTGGTTTGGATGTGTCAGAAGTTGAGACATTATCTACTGGCATCTGAAGTCAAGATTCTATCCAAATTAAATCCTCTCAAGTATATTCTCGAGCAGCCATTTCTCAGCGGACGAATTGTCAAATGGCAAGTCCTATTGATAAAATACGATATGGAGTATGTCTCCCAGCAATCTATCAAAGGCCAAGCAATTGCAGATTAATTGGCAGATTTTCCTCTGACAGAGGATGTTAAAGCCGAGGATGATTTCCCCGATGAGAGGATCTGCAATATTCAACAATCCTCAGCTTGGAATTTGTTCTTCAACGGTTCCAAGAATATGGCAGGCATAGGAATCAGAATTCTGCTAATTACACCAGAGAAGGAGATGATCCCCTTTTCTCTCAAACTGGATTTTCAGTGCACTCACAATATGGCTGAGTATGAAGCTTTGATACAAGGTCTGAAAATTGTACAGGACTTCAATGTCAAAAGAGTGCATGCTTATGGCGATTCTTTGTTAGTCGTCAATCAAGTTCTAGCCGAATGGCAAGTGAAGGATCAGAAATTACTTCCTTACCAAAAGATTGTCTCAGCTCTTGCCAATAAATTTGAAGAATTCCAACTTTTTCATATCAAGAGAGACTTCAATCAAGTTGCAGACAGTTTAGCCAATTTGGGATCAATCATGTCTTTCAAGAGTGGAGAATCTTGTCGCTCATTTGAAATTGGCCGACTTGATCAACCTGCTTTCGTCCCAGTAGAGCGGATAAACCAAACTAAGCAGAAGAAGAAGCCTTGGTATCATGACATCAAAAACTTCATTACAACTAGCGAACTTCCTCCAGAATTACCAAAGAAAGAGCAACGAGCAATTCAGCGCATGTCTGCTCGATATTTTATTTTTGCTGACGTCTTTTATTGTCGTGGATTCAGTTCTGAATATTCCAGATGTTTGGACGAAGACGAGGCCAGAGAAGTTGTGCAAGAAGCACATGAAGGTATTTGCGGTGGTCATGTTGGCTATCAGACTCTCGTCAAACAAATCATCCGAGCAGGATACTACTGGAGAACTATGCAGCAAGATTGCTATCATTTTGTGAAGAAGTGCGTTCAATGTCAGATGGATGCACCTTCCATTCATGCGCCAGCGACATACTTGCAATCTGTCATCTCGCCATGGCCATTTTCCATGTGGGCTTTTGATGTTGTAGGCCCCATCACTCCTTCAGCTTCCAATGGTCACAAGTATTTTCTTGCCGCAACAGAATATTTTACTAAATGGGTAGAAGCAGTCACTCTACGCACAGTAGAAGGTCAACATGTGGTCTCATTCATCCATAAGAATATCTTATGTCGTTTCGGCATACCACATGATATTGTGTCAGATAATGACAGTCATTTAAAGAATGAGAGAATGAGAACATTCTGCTCAAAGTTCAGAATTCATCATTATTTTTCCGCTCCTTATTACCCTCAAGGGAATGGTCAGGCAGAGGCCACCAACAAAATTTTAATTCGAATCCTAGAGCGAACTTTGGAAACAGGCCATGACTGACATGAAAAGATTAATGACGCACTATGGGCATACAGAACCACCATTCGAACTCCAACTAATGCTACTCCGTCAGAACTTGTCTACGGAACCGAAGTAGTACTGCCTCTACATGTTCAGAAACCTTCTCTAAAATTTGCATCACTTCTAGAATTACCTCTTGATCAGTATCAGCAACAGCGACTGGTACAACTTGATTTGCTCGATGAAAGAAGGCTCAGAGAAGCAGAGCATGCTCAATCCTATCGCCAGAGGATAGCCAGACAATATGCAAAATTCGTCATTGAAAAAAAATTTCGAGTCAATGATCTAGTACTCAGATCAACAACTTATCTCAAGCACCGCCCAGGTGGCAAGTGGTCACCAAATTGGGAAGGTTCCTATGTTGTCAAAGAGGCATTACCCCGCAATTCATATCGGCTCATCAATGCCGATGGAGTAGAATTGCCAGATCTCATCAATGCTCGACATTTGAAAAAATTCTATACTTGAATCCTTTCCTATTCTTTGTAATTTTTCCCAAATTTCTTTCAATAATAATCAAGTTTTCTTTCCCAGCTATACTGGGGCATTTTTAAAAAAATTCGTTTTTATCTACAAATACTCTGTATGCAGGCAGGCTCAAACAAATCTCTCATTTTGCACACATGTGCACCCATTTACATTCATTTGCATTTGCATACATTCACTCGCATTCATTTGCATTCATCTTCATCAATTTGCATTGAACTCCCCATTCAGGATAAGGGATAAATCCTGAGACCCCGACAGTTGTCCAAGTTGTCGTAAGGGTGAAGACTGAAAATCTTCCATCAAAATCAATTAGTAATTCTTCAGAATCCAGTGTTCGTGCTGATAATTCTTCAAAAATCCAGTGTTCGTGTTGGTAAACTTTCAAAACCCAGTGCTCGTACTGGTAACCATTTATAACCCAGTGCTCGTACTGGTAACCATTTAATATCCAGTGCTCGTACTGGTAATCTTTCAAAATCCAGTGCTCGTACTGGTAATTTTCCAAAATTCAGTGCTCGTACTGGTAATTTTCCAAAATCCAGCGTCCGTACTGGTAATCTTCCAAAACCCGGTATTCGTACTGGTAATTTTTCAAAACATAATGCTTGTATTGGCACATTTTCAAAATCCGATGTTTACACTGATACACTTTAAAATTCGGTATCCACTGATTTAGTTTTCCTTCGGGATTCGAGTTCTGACTCAAATTTCTTTTCCTTCTAACCGGTTTAGTTTTCCTTTGAGATTCGAGTTCCGACTCGAATTTCTTTTCCTTCTAGATAATCTAGTTTTCCTTCGGGATTCGAGTTCCGACTCGAATTTCCTTTCTTTCTGACTGGTCTAGTTTTCCTTTGAGATTCAAGTTCCAACTCGAATCTTCTTTCCTTCTAGTTAATCTAGTTTCCTTCGGGATTCGGGTTCCGACTCGAATTTCTTCTCCTTCCAAATTGATCTACCTTTCCTTCAGGATTCGAGTTCCGACTCGAATTTCTTTTCCTTCCATGATGGACCTGGGTTTTCCTTCGAAGATTCGGGCTCCGACTCGAGTTTTCTTTTCCTTCAGAGTTGGTCTAGAAAATCCAAGTTCCGACTTGAATTTTCTTTCAAATCCAATTCCCTTAGCTTTCCTTTACAAGTTTGAACTTCTACTCAAACTACCCTGCAAGTTGGTCTAGAAGATCCGAGTTTCGACCCGAATTTTCTTTCAAAATCCAATTCATCTAGTTTTCCTTGAAGAGTTAAATTCCGATTCGAATCTTTCCTCAAAAACCCTAGTTTAGCACCTGGTCCATTCCAAGCTCACAAGTTGGAATCATTCCTTCTTAAGCTATGATCCTTAGGTTGAATTCCTATGGAATTGATAGTTCGTAGGTCGAACCCCTGCGGAACCAATGTCGTTCTCAATAGAACCAATGTCTTTCTTAGGCTGAATTTCTATAGAACCCATGTCATTCTCAGTAAACCAATTCACAATTTCGACCCTTTTAGCCAATCAATTTCCAATTCCCAATTTTTAAATTCCCAATTTTCAGATTTCCAACTTCCAATTTCAAATACCAAATTTCAGAACCCAAATTTCAAAATTCCAATTTCCAAAATTCGACCCTTTTGAGTCACCCAATACCCAATTTCAATCATTTTCTCTTGCGAGAGACCCTTTTTATAGGGAGAGTTCGAGGGAGCTCGCTCTTTTCGCATGCTATCCAATTCGTTCACTTAGCCCCTTTTCAGGGAGAGTTTGAAGGGACTCGTATCTTTGTGAACCATTTGCAAAACAAAATTCCAAATTTCACACAAGGAACCCTTTTTATAGGGAGAGACTCGACGGAGACTTGCCTTCCTTGTGGCCCCATAATTTCAGACTAGGCCATTTCATCATGAAGGACCCTCTTTTCAGGGAGAGTGTGATGAACTCGTTCCTTCATGACCAATTTACCAATCTCACCAATTCCGGCCCCCTTTCCATAAGAGAAGCCTAATGTTAGGAAGTTTTGACGAAAGCTTAATTTCTCTTCGAAAGTTCGTTTTGCAAACACCTCCTCTTCAGGGAAGAGAGGAGTAATTTCTAATTCCAATTTCTGAATCTTCTCCTTTGGGAAAAGGAGAAGAGAATTTATGTCATGGATGTGTTGCGTTGTGCTTCAAATGCTCGCTTTCACGAAAGGATTTCAAGAAAATTTTGCCAATTTGTCATTAAATATTTGTTGATTTCAAAAATCTTTATTGCACAAAATTATTACTTCAGAATACCTCCAGTATTACTTCCAAAAGGGCAATGCTTTCGCGAAAAAGGATTCAGAATTCAAAATCTTTCTATTGGCCAACCAAAAGGATGAAGAATAAATCCGCGATATGGCCAGCAAAGAGAATTCAATGTTGTTGCAAAGCCATGAGTGATTGATATTGATCGCAGTCAATGACACATTTTTAAAGACCATTCTTGAAGAATAAAGCAGTCGAAATATCCTGGGTGATACAGAAAAATCCACTCAATTTCCATATCTCCTCAATCACCTAAGCTGCAATTAAATATCTGCAAAAGGGATCTCTCAATTGTCGTCAAGATGAAGGCGAATTAAGCAAGTCGACCCCCGGGGCCAAAGAAGATTTGGATCATCTCCAAGATGACGGAGTTTGTGATGGATCCTTCCAGGGAAAGTTCAAATCACCGTTGAGATGAAGGCGAGTGTGATGAGCCTACCGACAAACCCTAAAGGATATTTAATTCCCGCTATCATCGAGAGATTCCCAACCAAAGAGCCAATAATTGTCAATATAATCCCTGAGAGAAAAGAAGGATCAGAACATCTCTGAGATGAAGGAGTTTGTGACGTACCCTTCCCAAAAAAAGAGAAAAGTCAGGATATCTCCAAAATAAAGGATGATGTAATTCCCGAAAAATACAAGAGAGCTCCAATTCTGTCAAAAAAAGTGCAGAAAGATCATCATGAGAAAAGAATCCCAGGATATCAGACTGTCGAATCTATCAAGAATCTTCTTTAATTTTGTGAAATTCTTTTATCAATATTCTTTCACCAATAGCTCTCGCAATATCAAGAATACTTTCTTTTCCGTCCATATCAAGGAAATTGATAGCTTCCTTAAAAGAAAGTCAATCGCAAGCAATTTGAAATCGAATCTTGATTCTACGGAGTTAAGCCCAGTCGGAGGTAATACTTCAGGTAGAAAAGAGGGAATACTTTCAAAACAATGTGCATCATTTTCAATTATTTTGAATCAACAATAATTTTCAACATTTTGACAATATTTTCTAGCTATCCTGGCATAAAGCGAGAGCTTGAGGTTCATCTTTGGCACATCCTGACACCATCCCTTTTAGGACTTGATTACGGGAGTTTTCAAGATTCTTTCCCTTCTGTGGTATAATCTAAGCGCACGGGCTCTCAGATTCGCACACTTCCCTGTGTCCCCACTGTCCCACCATAGACAGTCCAATTTCGGCTTGAGGTTAAGCCACCAATTTCAGCAAAAGGCAATTTCAAAAGCTATTTAGTCTCAGCAATGAGACGCCCAAAATCAAACCCTTTTCAAGCTTTAGGGACCTCAATTTCCTTCCTTTTGCAAAACCCCTATCAGATTCATTATGCGCAAATCCGAAGGTTCCATCACGGTCTCTTCTTTCGAGGATTCTGTCCATTTTATGCCCAATCAGGTTAAGGGTATAAACCTGGGCCTCCTTTGATGAGGTATTCCATTTTCTGCCCAATCAGGTTAAGGGTATAAACCTGGGCCTCCTTTGATGAGGTATTCCATTTTCTGCCCAATCAGGTTAAGGGTATAAACCTAGGCCTCCTTTGATGAGGTATTCCATTTTCTGCCCAATCAGGTTAAGGGTATAAACCTGAGCCTCCTTTGATGAGGTATTCCATTTTCTGTCCAATCAGGTTAAGCGTATAAACCTGGGCCTCCTTTGATGAGGTATTCCATTTTCCACCCAATCAGGTCAAGGGTACAAACCTGAGCCTCCTTTGATGAGGTATTCCATTTTCAACCCGATCAGGTTAAGGGTTAAGCCTGAGCTTCGTTCCATACGAGGTATTTTCCGACCCATCCAGGTTAAGGGCAAAACCTGAATCTCATTTCTTTTTGAAATAAAATTTTCTCCTTATTCTCCATTTCATATCTACCATCATCATTTGAATTAATTCTTTCATACCCAGTCAGATTTATCTAACTGGGGCATTTTATGGTTCAAATTTGGTATGTTTTCTTTGCCACTAAGCTCGGCCTCTAACCGGCTTAGCAGCAAAGAGGGGCATCTGTAAACACCCCAAATTTTCACCCTCATTCAGTGTTTGTCCATTTCATATGTAATTGCATATCACTGCATACATTTTTGTATATCATTTCATCGCATTGCATAGCATTGCATGTCATTACATCTCATTTTTGAGATCCAGCACTCCTGTTTTCAAAACATTCAATCTAGATTTGAGTTTTAAAGCTTTCTTTCAAAATCAATTTCAAAACCTGGGTTTTTAGTCAACATCCTATCATTTTCCAACCCCAGGACCTCATATTTCGAAATATTTTCTCAGAAAACAATCTGGATTCATTTCAAACTCAATTTCAATTGATTTCAATTCTCAGATGAGGCCCATTTAGGTGGTGTCGCTTCTGGATTCTTTCATTTATCAAAAATCTCAAAAATTTTGGAGTCCTAGTTGGATCAGGACTGTATTTTCATCAGTTTGAATCTTTTTGAACCTTTTTAAAACGTCATTCTGATTTTGAACCAGTTATGGTCCTATCCCTTGTCCATTTCCTTCATTTTAGCCAAAATCTTAGAGTCCTAGATGGATCAGGACTCTTTTTCTAGAGTCCCAGTCGGATCAGAACTCTACTTTTCACTACCTTTTTACCTGTTTTCGGAGAAAACCTTTCAAAACCTTCTATTTTGGCCAAAATTTCAGAGTCCTAGTTGGATCAGGACTCTTCTTCAAGCGTCCAGTCGGATCAGGACTCTTTTTCGGAGTTTCAATTGGATTGGGACTCTAATCTTTTACAGCTATTTTATTCATTTTCAATCAAATCTTTTAAAATCTTTCAAAATGAGTCAAAAACTCAGAGTTTTAGTTTAAACAAGACTGTTCAGAGAGTCCTAGTTGGATCAGGACTCTGATCCTGATTTCAATTTTGAGAGAATCTTTCAGAAATCTTTCAATCTACCAAAACTATTACACTTTTATCAAAGAATTTCAAAATTCTGAGGTTTTATCTCAGAGTCCTGATCAAATCAGAACTCTACCCCAGAGTCCTGATCGAAGTAGGACTCTATCCAAAATTGATTTTCTCACTTCATTTTCACTAGTTTTCAAAAATCTTTGCTTAAATTTCATCACTTACTTATCAGAAAACCAAAATTTTTTAGAGTTCTGATCGAATCAGGACTCTTTCTCAGAGTCCTAATCAGAACAGGACTATGAACCAAAACTTCAATTTCATCCTATTTTTAACTGTTTTCCAAAATTCTCTCATTTGTTTTCTTAGAAAATTCAAAAATATGAGAGTCCTAGTTCAATCAGGACTCTGTTCTCAGAGTCTCAGTTGAATCAGAACTCTGTTCTATTTCAATACTTGTTATTATTTACATTGTTCTTTCGTCTGTTTTTCAGAAAATACCAAAAAAAATCTAGAGTTTCAGTCCGATCAGAACTCTGTCCCAGAGTCCTAGTCCAGTCAGGAGTCTGTTTTGAAGTCTATTTTTATTTCATTTTTATTGTTTTCAAAATTTAGGTCATTTTACAGAGTCTAGTTAATTCAGGACTCTATTTTAGAGGTCGGTCGAGTTAGGAGTCTACCCCTGACTGTGTTTTTTTTACTTATTTCGTCAGTTTTTGATAAAATCTTTCGAAAACTCTTCCATTTGAATTCTAAAATCTAAAATCTCAGAATCCTAAGAGTTCAAGACTCTAACTCGGAGTTCCAGTTCACTTGATACCCTATTTTCAAAGATCTTGAATTTCAAATACTGATTTTAACCCCTTTTCAAAACCATTTTCAGTGTTTATTTCAAAATTCTTCAAAACTCGATGTGGGCCCACTCAGTTGGCACCATATCCAGAGGAGTTATGACTTGGTTAGAACCCTATGCCATTTCAAAAATTCTAATTTTAAGATTGCTTTTGAAAATCCTTTTGAAAACTCCTTCAATTTCAAGTTTTAAAATCGCTTTTTGAAAAACTCAAGTAGGGCCCACTCGGGGTGGCGCCATATTCGAGTAAGTCAGGGCTAGACTAGGGTTAGTCAGTGTCTTGGTTAGTGTTAGGGGTTTAGAAGAGTTAATATTTATTTTGAAAACTCATTTTGAAAACTCATTTTGAAAGTTAGTTTTTAAAACTAGTGTTTTTAAAGTTTTTTTTAAAAGGTGTTTTAAAACTCAAATGTTAAAAATGCCAAGTGGCATTACATTTGGGGATTTTTTAGGAGAGTCTAGGGGTTAATTAAGTATTAAATAGGATAATTTAGGCTAGGGGTAGGATAGTAACTACACCCCAAAATCGCCCCACTTAGAGAGTCCAAAAATTTTAGAAAACTTGATTTTTTTTAACCTAAAAAATTTTCTTTATAAAGAGTCCCCATGGGGGATGATGTTTCCAGCCACTCCTATTGGATTCTTGGAGCTTCTCTCTCCTCTCCAGCCTTTCTCCATTGCTGCAACTCCAAGGTAAATAATTTCTTCAATTTTTAATATTTTATTTAGTGTTTTTAATGATTTAAACCTAGATTTAGCCTTGGACACCCCTCCCTATGAAGATTCAACCATTGTTTCAACTCAAGAACCATCAAGAACGGTCCAAGAAGGTGATCTAACCCTGTTTTGTGTGTTTTACAGAGATTTTAATCCATTAAAAGTGATTTGAGCATGATTTTTATCATTATTAACCAATAAAATACATGATTTACCCTTTTAATGGGTTAAATCTATGTTTTAAAGGTGATATTGAATTCCAGCCATTGATTCCCTGATTTTTTATTTATTTAATGGTTTATTCATATTTGTTTTACGTTGTATAGCATAGAAATAATTTTTATTCACTGTTTTATGGTTTATTATTCATATTTGTTTTACGTTGTAGTGATGGGAGTGTAGTGAAGCTTGGTGAGCAAGTAATACCGGTGAATGATTATTTCAAATATTTGGGATCCATCATTCAAAAGTATGGAGAAATTGATTGAGATGTAAATCATAGGGTAAAGGTTGGTTGGATGAAATGGAAAAGTGCAACTGGAGTGTTGTGCGATCGTAGAATGCCATTGCGGTTGAAGGGAAAGTTTTATAGGACGACTATTAGACCCGCTTTACTATATGGTACGGAATGTTGGGCTGCCAAGAGACATCATATTCAAAAAATGAGTGTAGCTGAGATGCGGATGCTTAGATGGATGTGTGGAAATACAATAAAAGATAAGATTCGGAACGAGGAGATACGTAAGAAGGTAGGTGTTGCACCCATTGAAAATAAGATGCGAGAGAATCGTTTACGGTGGTTTGGACATATTCGGCGAAGGCCTAATGATGCTCCAGTTAGAAGGTTGGAGAAATGGGAAAATATATTAGTTAAAAGAGGTCGGGGTAGGCCTAGGAAGACTTGGATGGAGATGATAGGAAAGGATATGAATGCTTTGGACCTCACCGAGGACATGGCATTGGATAGAAATGATTGGAGGAAAAGGATTCATGTAGAAGACCCAAAATGAATTTCTTTTTTGGTTCATATCGCTGACCCCAATTGTTTTGGGATGAAGGCGTAGTTGTTGTTGTTGTTGTTGTTTTATGGTTTATTTTATTGTTTTTCATTAGTTAATGCATATTTTCTCAAGTTTCTTAGATTTCTGTGTGTTTTTAGTTTAGAACAGAAAAGAGCATGCTGTTTTGGATTGAAATGTGTGTTGTTAATTTCTTATTTTTTTATATGTGATGCATGCGTATGTGATTGATCTACTGTAAAAAAATCAGGGATTTTGGACTTCAGGAACTCTGTCAAAAAAATCAGACATCAAGTCGGGTTTTTAAATCTTTAAAATCGTTGTTAAAATCAAGAAGGTAACTTGATGTGATGATATTTTTCTCATCCTATATCCGATTTTATATCTGTAAAGTGATATGGATTCATATTGATTAAATCTACCTACTGTGAAATTTTCAGAAATTTTTATTACTGTTTAGTATTTTTCCTTTGTCAGAGACTCTGATTTTTAATTTAAAACTCGTTATGGTTTACCAAAACTTTAATCAGACTTGTGTTGTTTATAAATCCCAAACCACAGATTCGATTCATGATCTGTAAAAGGTGAGTACTATTATTTTTTTAATATCGGTTCACTGTTAAAATTTCAAATATTTTGAATGAGTACTGCTATTTATAACGGAATTTTCAATTGAAAGTATCAGTTAGGACCAAAGTTAAAATCAATATATTCAAGTTCAGATTGTCGGATAGGAATCTCCCTGATCCTAAGTGCTTTTTCAGATCTGTAAAAAGGAAAAGTTATGTTTTTCTGTCTATTTGGTCTCTGTAAAATTTTATAGATTTCTATGGAGGTTTGACCCCTAGTTCGGGTCTTGGACTGAGACTGGTTGGTGAACTAGGTCAAAAATAGCATATTTTTAGGGTTTGATGCTATTTTCGGATTAATTTAATGCCAAAAAAATATTTTTAAAATTTTAATTTGATATTAGGGTTATAATAAGTTCAGGTACCAATTTTTAGGATTTTTAGAATCCGTTTGATGCTTGAATGGCTTGAATTGCAAAACAGGGCACCCGAAGAATTCCAAAACACTGCAAAAATCACAATATTTGTGATATTCTTGGATTTTCGTGTATAAGCATATATTTTTAGGGTTTAGTGCATAATCATATTCATAATCATATTAGGATACTTTAGGTTAAATTTGATGTTCATTTGATTTCATTTAGTGCATAAAACCTAAGTTTTACCAAAATATTTTCTGAAAAACCCTGATTTCAAGGCCATAGTCTTGCTATCAGGGGTAGTTTGGTCATTTGACCTCAATTTCGAAGTCCCTAACCCTAATTTTCATATTTTTTATCATGTCACATCATATTTAGTTTGATTTATCTTCATTTGAACTCCAAAACTTGCATTTTATCAAATATCTTTCTAAAAACCCTAATTTCAAGGCCATAGTCTTGTTATTAGGGGTATTTTGGTCATTTTGACCCCAATTTCGAAATTTCATATCTTATCTTTGTTATTTATTCAATTTTATTTCATATTTTATCAATTTTGATTTAAGGGAATCATGGAAAAGACTTATATCTAGCAAAATCCAGTAATTTCTAGATATTACTGGATAAATCTAGAAAAGGCAACATATATTCACTAACCTAATTTTCTAGTTTTGCAGGGACATTGAAGACTTTATTTTCAGTCATTTAAATTCAATAGTGATGTAAATTAAATTAAATTTGGAATTAGAATTTAAATTTCAGCTTAGACTAGGATTGCATTGCATATAGTTTAATTCTGCAAATATTAAATGTCTGATGAATGTATCATTCATGCACATTTTCATAAATTCACTATGGTCTACACGAATGGCACATACACTAGCTTTTATGAAGTTTATAAACTTGGTGGAATTCGTATTTATGGCCATAGTCAGAATATGAATGATACCCAGATTTATGATCTTCACATTAGCCACATTCAGCCTACACTCTTAGGCTAACTTCAAAATGCACTGCATTTCTCAAAAATACAAAAAGTATTTCTCAATTCCTCAAATCCATATTCATTCATTTTATGCATTTGCCAATTCCAATTCAAATCTCAATTCAAAGAAGTTCATTTTCTCAAAATCTTCTAAGTCTTATTCAAAAATCGATTTTCTCAAAATATGGATTTGCCAATGATATTTCAAGTATTTCCCAAGTTCCAAATTCGATTTTATAAGTTATATTTTCAATTTCAAAGTTTGAATTCAAAGAAATCAAGTTTTTCCAAGTTATTTCACATTTCTCAGAATCAATTTTTCACAAAATCTCAAGATTTCTTCAGAAACCGATTTTTACTTTTCTCATAAGTACATTTCAAATCCCAATTCATGATTTTCCATGTGATATCTATTCTAAGTGTTTCAGTTATTCAAAGCAAACATCATGTTTTCAAATATGCATTTTCAGAAAGTTCATAGCACATGCCTGATTCTATGTGCATTTAGAAATTAGAATATGATTTAGACAAGTTGAATAGAGCAGAGCAGTAGATTGATCCTTGGTTCGATTACCCCTGTTAAAGGTGGCAGGAACGGTTGAACCTCGTACCGATAGGCGAGTCCCATTCTTCGGAATTATCCCGCATTTTAAAAACGGAGGCGAGTTATTTTCAAAAAACTATTTCAAAGGTCAGTTTGACTCATAAAAAGTTAAAAATTTTGCGATGATAACAATGGACTAGGTGTTAAACTGGGTTTGGAAGGACTAGGTGCTAAACTGGGTTTAGAAGGACCAATTCAAAGATTGGACTTTGGGAAGGACCGATGCTAAATCGGGTTTTGGAAGGACCAGGTGCTAGACTGGGTTTAGAAGGACCAGGTGTTAAACTTGGTTTGGAAGGACCAGGTGCTAAACTGGGTTTAGAAGGACCAATTCAAAGATTGGACTTTGAGAAGGACCGATGCTAAATCGGGTTTTGGAAGGACCAGGTGCTAGACTGGGTTTAGAAGGATCAATTCAAAGATTAGACTTTGGGAAGGACCGATGCTAAATCGGGTTTTGGAAGGACCAGGTGCTAGACTGGGTTTAGAAGGACCAATTCAAAGATTGGACTTTGGGAAGGACCGATGCTAAATCGGGTTTTGGAAGGACCAATTCGAAGATTGGTTTTTGGGAAGGACCAGTGCTAAACCGAATTTGGAAGGACCAGGTGCTAAACTGGTTTTAGAAGGACCAATTCAAAGATTGGACTTTGGGAAGGACCAATGCTAAATCGGGTTTTAGAAGGACCAGGTGCTAGACTGAGTTTAGAAGGACCAGGTGTTAAACTGGGTTTGGAAGGACCAGGTGCTAAACTGGGTTTAGAAGGACCAATTCAAAGATTGGACTTTGGGAAGGACCAATGCTAAATCGGGTTTTGGAAGGACCAGGTGCTAGACTGGGTTTAGAAGGACCAGGTGTTAAACTGGGTGATGATGCATAAATATTACATTTTATTAACACATTTTCACTGCATAAATGCATCACCTATAGGTTAAAGGCATACACTTAGGTGCATAATGATATTATAGAGCTTTGGTTCGAATTTCATTGAAATCAGACTTAAAATGAAGGAATTATGGCATTTACAGTGTAGCAGGTCAAACTTCGGAGAGGATTTGGATCCAAACGTCCATTTGGACCTTGGATCTGGACCAAAACACTTAGAGATTCAACCCAGCTCCAGCCCACTTAAGTTTTGTAAAACCATTTTCTAAAAAACCCCTCCTACATGAGGCGCCCAACAATTATTTTGTTTTTAACATCTTTTCTGAAAAAATGCCCAAACTATGCAAATCGTGTATAGAGGAGATGACGCCCATGGAGATCTTGTCTTTGCTTTGGTTTTCGTGCCCTAGGGGCACGAATCTTGGTCCAGCCCCCTTCTCAACTCTCACCCCACACCATTGCCATTAAAGCATGAAGATTTGCTTGGAAATCCAAGCTTTCCTTCTTGTCTCTTTTCCATATCTTCCAGTTCTTCTTCCTCCCTATTGGTTAATCTCATGGTAGTTGTGTTTTGCAGGTGCAGCAGAGGTGGAAAACACTTTTCTTGCGTGGAAGTGCAAGACACTCCAACAAGAAGAACCGACTCTACCTCCATCCGGTTTTCTAAGCCCCCCGATCGAGAATTGGTTCATCCTCCATCTTTGGTGGATTTCCAATGTGTTGCAGCTGTACAATACTGTTTCCATGGCGTATTTCCAGCATCAACGAGGTCCCTCGCGGTGCGAAGCCAAGTAAAGTCCGCTCTGCATTTCCCCTTAATCGTCGGATCGCCCTGGAGGTTGGTCTTCTCATCCCTTTCTTCTAGATAAAACCTATCTTGTGCGTGAGTCATGTGCTGTGTTTTTCTGTTTTTCATCAAGCTTTAGCATAGATATTTCGTGCATAAACCAGCACGTAGGTGTGTTTAGGTCTTCGTTTTAGTTAAATCTTTATTTTCAGTCCAACATTGAATCTTTTGTGTATGCATGTGCTTTGAATCCGATATTTCTGTGTACCTATGTTTTCCAGCATTTCCCAGTTTTATCTATCTTCTTTTGATCGAGTTTAGTACTTTAGGAATCTTGCAAATGTCATTTGATGTCTTAGGCGTTTTTAAATTTGGAGAAAAATAAAAGTCGATTTCTATTTTCTGTTTTTCTATTTTCATGTTCATCATCCAGCATAGATTAAGTATTGTTATTTTAAGTTGATTAAATGGTTTAAATTCTGATATTGTCTTCTAGTTCATATTTTGATCTATTAATTCATTGTATGTAGTGATTTCTTTAGGTTATATTAGTCGATTAGTTTTAACAAGCTGTAGCGTTTTTCTGCAATTGTTAGTATGATATAAGTAGTTCTAGTTAGATTAAATTCGTGTATTCACTTTGTGGTTGAAGGAGTTTTCATCATATAGCAGATTTAATTTTAGATTAGATACGGTTTTGGTGTTTTGAGTTTAGTCGAGTTTAGTGTAATTATAGAATGTGTGTTTTGTGTTTGATTAATTTACAACATAGTATTAGCTTAGTTTTCATGTTTCTTAGTTTTCAAAATTATAGTTTTAAACGTGTAGTAATGTAGTATACCTAGATTTTTTATTAGAGTATGTTATTAGCTTCATATATTTTAGTTTGTAGTTTAGTGTAGATTTCATATAGTGTTTTGTATAATTCGTTTTGAGTTAAATTTCTATAGGTAGCATCTTGTTAGATTCATTGTTGATGTATTTGATAATTAGGTTAGTTATAGAATAATTAAAGTTGTGATTTTCGGTTTAGCTAATGTAACATCAATTTAGAGTGACAAGTTTTGATCTAGCATTTACTTTAGATTTTGTTCAATTCGTGATTTCTTATCCATGCCCTTTGACTAAGTTATATATATTTTAAGATAGTTAGATTAATTGTATTTTAGCTTAGTTAGTTAATTAGTGTACATTTTCGATAAGGGGTATTTGGGTCTTTGTATTGAAAATACGGTTTTGGTAGTATGGAAACCTCTCCAAATTAGTGGATTGCAATTAAGGAAGGCTTTAATGATTTTTATCCAGCTGGTTTAGAAAGATTGCCTTTTTAGACGTTGGAAGCAAATGGGAGTTTCAAATCTCTTTATAAAATCGAGTTTTGGGAAAGTATTCAAAAAGGTTTTTAATGAGAAATCTCAAAACCGTGCGTGTCCAACTTGCTGGACGGTTTTTGTTGAAAACTTTCCTAATGTGCTTTTAAAGTAAGAATGGAAGAGGTGCTTCACTATCAAATTCGTTTCTTATCTTTTTCAAGCCCTATTTATTACTTTCTTAGTTAGGAATTAGCATTGATTAGGTGTTAATTAAATTGGTAAGGTTGGCATTAGATTAGAGAAATCATGTATTCTATTTTAGTTAAGTGTATTAGGTTGTCTTAATGTTAGGGGTTGGCATTTAGTAATTTAATTTAGTTAGAATAAATTAATTAAGTTTGTTATTTTTGAATTAGGATTAGATTTTAGAAAACCGTGTATGATTAGGTGCTAATCTTAGGTTACATTTGAGTTAGGAGTTAATTTAGAATTACATTAGTGTTTTAGGAAATAACCATTAATTATTCGAATAATGAGCTTATTTAGTAGTTATTCCCAATTAGACTAACCCTTAGGTAGTTAAGTTTAACCTTAGTTATTAGCCTAATTAATCTATCTAGGTTGGCGCGGGCCCATTTCAATTCCATATCATAAAACCGCCACCTTATCTAAACTCCTAACCCTAGTTAATTAGTTCTCAATCCTAGGTGCCTAATCCTAACCGACCCTAGTTTAATCTAAGTTAGTGTCCAACCCTAGTATCCCATTGACCCTAGTCAACCTTAATTAGAAACTAATATTAGTTAGTGTCTAACCGTAGTTAGTTAGTTACCTATACTTAATTAATTCTAACCGTACCCTTAACTTAGTTAGAGAGTTCAACTATAGTTAGATTAGTTAGGAACTAACCCTAGTTAGCATTTAGCCTTAGTCGATTAACCCTAGGTAGTTAGCTATTAACCTTAGATTAGTTAACTCTAATAGTAGTTACATTAACATTAGTATGTTTGTTTTAATTAAATTTTAGAATTAACAATAGTTTAGTTAGTTAGTTAGTGAGTTTAGGTTAGATTAGAATTAACGATAGCTTTAGATTAGAATTAATCTTAGTTGTTTAGCTTATTTCTTAATTTTTATAATTAGCTTAATTCTTGCCTTTTTACTGTAGTTTAGCAGTAGGTTAAATTAGTTTAGGACTGTCTTTGTTCGTGGTTTAATGTTTTAATGTGATTTGTGGATTTGCACAAATGAATAGTGCACTAAATTTCAAAACTGATTTTTACCCTGTCTTGCACTCGTTATTTTATGTGGATTTTTCTCGAGTTTTCTGAAAATTATTTTCCTATTCTCCACATCTGCGTGTTAAATATCTGCAGACCAAATTTCAGCTCAATCTGAGTTGATTTGGTCAAGTTTTTAAGCGTTTTGTGAAAACAGCTTTTTCTGGATTTTAGATTTCGGGTCGTGCGATTTCCAAGATTATCCTGATTTTGAAACGCTTATATCTGGAGATCCATAACGATTTTTTCAAATCTGTAAAATGTGTCAGATTCTTGGATCTGTTATTTACAGAACAAAAGTGATTTTGGAAAAATCGGAATTCGTTTGATCTGTCAAAACATTGATTTGCAAAAAGCTGTTAGAGTCCACTTTTGCAGTCTTTAGGGACAGAACAGTCATTTAGTTAATTGTTTGATTTAGTGTATTTTTCGTATTTTCTAGTATTGTAGTTAGTGAATTAACAGTATTTAGAGTAGTTAGCATGCATTTTCTAAGTTAGTTTAATTAGATAGTGTAATTTTAGTTTTCAATATTTATTTAACTGTAGTTAATTGTAGAATTAGTTTAACAATAAATGTAGAGGTAAGTTAGATTTAATTTTTAGTAGTTTACTGACTTTGTGTTTTCTTTGTTGTAGGTTGATAAGTTAGAACAAGTTTACAGGTGTAATTCAAAGATGAAGTGCAATTGCACGTGGTGAAAAGACAATTTTGCCCCTGGAGATCTGCAGAAGACTTAGCTTCCTACTTTAGTTTATTTTCATAGTTTAGATCGTTATTTAATTCAAATTGTAATACTGACATAGTTGTAAACTTTGTTCTATTAATAAATTGTTATTTTTGAATTATTTCAGAATGTATCCCGTTCCCTGTGGATTCGACTCGTACTCGCCACTTCTGTGGAAAGTCGGTTTTTATATCTTTGGTTGACAATTTTCTCTTGTTTTCATTGCAAAATATCTTTTAAAAATATGCATTACAAAAGTACCAACCATCTTAGAATAGAATGAATGAGCATATACATATCTTCTAGAATTTCTTTATTCATGACATTTTCCTCCTTTATTTTCAAAACTACATAAGTGGTGAAACATGAATGGCACGTGCACCATTCTAATAGGAGGTGATTAAATCCTAAGTTGATGATTTGCATCAATGGCCATAGACAGGATGTGAACAAAACTTAGTATTTTCATCTTTTATGGAATAACACTGGATCCACACTGAATCCTTTTAAAAAATCATCATATTTTCAAATATTTTTTTCTCCTTTATTAGAGTTTAATTTAGAAATGAACTCAAGACATATATCAATGGCCATAATCAAGATATATTGAGAGATTAATTTCATTTTAAACTCTATAAAAGCACCAAAATATGTTTTATTCTTCACCTGAATTCAAATATGATTATTATATGATATATTTAATGACCATAGTCAGGGATATATCATGTCTTCAATCTTATTTGCATTCATTTAAAGAATAAAATATGATTTTCAAATCCAATTTTGCATTCTTTAGAGTCATTCATCATTTAGGATAGAATTGAATCATATTTTCAAAATTCTTTTTCAAAAACCCAAGTGATCTTGAATATCTTTCTTCAAGTTTCTATTTCAAATTCAAATTCTATCTCATTTTCAAGATTCAAAATTCGATTTCAAAGTCCAAATTGACTTTGAAATTTCAAACTCATGTTGTATTCAAAACTTCAATTTCCAAATCAAAAGTCAAACTTCAAAGTTCAATTTAAATCTGAAGTTTCTTATTCATCTTCTGATTCAAAATCAAGTTTATCTTCTTATCTTCAATTTCAAAATCAAAGTTTGAGATTGATTCTGAATCTCAAAATTTGACTCTTCCTAAAATTTTAAATTCAATCTGGGTTTTCAAAACCCAGACCCATCTTCAAAAGTCCCATTTTGGACTTTCAAAATCCAAATCCAAAATTAGAACCCAATCCGAACTTGGATCTAGATTTCTAAATGCAATCCCCACTTTTGGATCTCAGACTTCAGATCCAAAATCCATTTTAGGGTCCAGAATCCAACCCCATCTTGGATCTCAGACTTCAGATCCAAAATCCATTTTAGGACCTAGAATCCAATTCCATCTTGGACCTTAAACTTCAAATCCAAATTCTATTTAGGATCCAGAATTCAATTCCATCTTGGATCTCAGACTTTAGATCCAAATTCCATTCCAAATTTCGGATCCAATTCCATCTTGGATCTCATATTTCAGATTCAAATTCCATTTTAGGATTCAGACTGTGGATTCAAATTTTATCTTGATTTCCAAATTCCAAAAACCAATTCCATTTTCATATCCCATCTAGATCTCTCAAAACCAATTCTATTTTTCAAACTCAATTTGGATTTCTCAAGTCCCATCCTGATTTCAAATTCCGAAATTAGAATTCAATTCCATTTCAAATTTCATTTTCTCTCCTAAATCCATGTTCAAAATTCAAAGTCAAATTCTGACTTTGAAACTTCCTTTCTTTTCCTTTTATCTCAGTTTCAAATCATTCTTTTCAAAATCAAAGATTTATTCTATCAAACTCTGATTATTTCAAAAGACCTAGAACTTTAAATCTCGAGTTCTAAGTTAGAAACCATTTCTTCACTCTATTATCAAATTCATCTCAGAAATACTTGGAAATTTTTCAAACCATCTTTCAAAAAGAGCATACATCCTTGCATTGCACAAGCATGATTCTTTGTGCATTTAGACTTAGAATAAATTCTTAGATAATATTTTAGCAAAGCAAAAAGGCATAAATTCGATCCTTGGTTCGATTACCTCTGGTAAAGGCGCCAGAAACAGTCAAACCTCGTACCGATGAGCGAGCCCTGTCTCCCAATTTTCCCGCAAATATTTCAAAAACGAAGGTGAGTAATTTTTCTAAAAAAAAATTCAAATCAAGGTCAAGTGAGACCCCGCAAAAGAGTTCCTCTCTCTTCTTTCTTTTCTTTTCTCTTCTATCTTCTTTTCTGCCTTCTATTTTCTCCCTTCAAAAAGGAGGAAAATAGAGGTTGGAAAGGAAAAGAGAAAAAAAAACTACAAGAGAGGAAAAATGTTGCGATGATCACAGTTTTGGCGACCGTGATGGGACCCGTCTCCGTCCGGTCGAATTTGTGCCTTTTTGCTTTGCTTTGATATTATCTAAGTCTTTATTCTACAAATGTCAGCTTCATTTCTATGCAAACCTTAGGAGCCTAGACTCTGTCCTATGCTGACATCATTGCATATAAGATCTAAGTATGGTTTGGTAGGACCATATTGAGGAGATTATTCCATGTTCACATTAGACTTAGATCTGAAATACAACTCTCCTTAATTCTAGGGATTGAATGCAAAACAATGTGTGCAAGTGTATGCTTCTATTTCATTTAAATTCTATCTCTTTAGGACTTACATTAGAGCTTCCTGATTTTATTGCATGTTGATCATATTTTCGAAAACATCCCTACCTATATTGTCCCGGTCTTCACGTTGTTGGGCTGTCTCACTGAACCATAGTTCGGGAAAGAGCCTCACAACTGGACCACTTATTTGGGCTCGCACCCCCCTACCACATACCTAAGGGCCATAGTCTGAGGTATATCAGTAGGCGCTCAAGGATGTTGGGAAGCCTTTACCTTAGAACCAGAGAAATATTTTATATGCCACGTACTTCGAGCTTCAACTTGAGTATATCGGCGTACCTTGATTGGAATCAGATCATCTGAACCATAGAGTTAGGATTAAGGTCCTATCAGCCATTTCAAAATATTGCATTTAGAGTCAGCTTTAGAGAGTGTTGTTTGCGCATCCTTGTTTGTATATCTGTGATTGTGTGATATTTTATATTCCTTATATTTTCCAAAACCTTGGGTATATATTATTCAAAATTTCCTCTTTATTTTCAAGAACCCAGGGGTATTTTTCCTTTTCTTCTCCTGATTTATTCAATTCTTTTTTATCCTGTCTGCTATTTTTTTCAAATTTTTTTTTATCCTTGTCATCTATTTTCAAAATTCGTTTTCCTCCTTCATGAGACAAATGATATTACCTATGAGGATTTTTCAAAATCATAAAATCTCAAAAATTTCTGCAAAAGTCTTCATGATCACCAAAAGTTCAAATATTTTGGTCTAATCTTTTTCAAAATAAACTATCCCGTTGATTTTCCTTTTCCAAATTGGGTTTTAAAACCATTGTCTTCAAAGGCATCCCTCGCGTTGGTTTTCTTTTCCAAAATTAATTTTGAACCATTGTCTTCAAAATCAACCCTCAAGATGATCTCTCATGAAGATTCCTCTTTCAAAGATCAGCTCTCGCACTAATCATTTTTCTCATGGTTGATTTTCTCTTCAAAAAGATTTCTCAATTATCTTTTAAACATTCTCCCCTCGCTTTAAAGATCCCACATGCAGGCAGGATCAAATAAATTCTTTTCCTTTCACAACTTTTATCAATTTTTCATTTTATCTTTTGTCAATCTTATCAATTTTTATCCTTCTTTATTAATTTTATCAAATTTATCTATTTTTCAATTCTTTCAATTTTGGCAAATTTTATTCATTTACCCTTTCAGGTTGAGGGATAAACCTGATGCCTCTTTCCCATGAGGTATTCCTTTATTTTTTTCCCCCTCAGGTTAAGGGATAAACCTGACCCACGTTGTCCAAGGTGTTCCCATTCAGGATAAGGGAAAATCCTGAGACCCCTCGTAGGAGCAATAATGCTACCTACGGGAATTCTTTTGCAAATACAAGCTTCCTCAATCTTTATTGATTTTCTAAATTTTCATTAATTTTTCTTAAATTCTATTTCTTTTCCCATTCAGGATAAGGGATAACCCTGAAACCCCTCATAGGAGCGATATTGCTACCTATGAGAATTCTTTTTGCAAAACAATTTTTTATCAATCTCTCTTTATTTTTGTAAATTTCTATCAATTTCTCTTTTAATTTTCCCCAAAATTTTATTCTTTTACCCTTTCAGGTTAAGGGATAAACCTGATCCTCGTCGTCCAAGGTGTACCCTTTCAAGTTAAGGGATAAACCTGACCCCCGTTGTCTGAGGTGTTCCCATTCAGGATAAGGGATAATCCTGAAACCCCTCATAGGAGCGATATCGCTACCTATGAGAATTCTTTTTGCAAAACAATTTTTATCAACCTCTCTTTATTTTTATAAGTTTCTATCATTACTTTTCCTCAAATTCAATTCTATTCTTTACCCTTTCAGGTTAAAGGGATAAACCTGATGCCTCTTTCCCATGAGGTATTTTCTTTTTCCTTCTTTACCCTTTCAGGTTAAGGGATAAACCTGACCCTCGTTGTCCGAGGTGTTCCCATTCAGGATAAGGGATAATCCTGAAACCCCTCATAGGAGCAAATAATGTTACCTATGAGAATTCTTTTGTAAAAACAATTTTTCAATTTCTCTCAATTTTGTAAATACCTATCAATTTCTCTTTATTTTCCCCAAAATTCTATTATTCTATTTACCCTTTCAGGTTAAGGGATAAACCTGATGCCTCTTTTCCATGAGGTATTCTTTTAATTCTTTTTCCCTCTCAGGTTAAGGGATAAACTTGACCCTCGTTGTCCGAGGTATTCCCATTCAGGATAAGGGATAATCCTGAGACCTCTCGTAGGAGCAATAGGGCTACCTATGAGAATTCTTTAAATCAAATTCTATCTCCTTCTATCTTCTCAAATTTTATTCTTTCTTTTTCTCGTTCAAGATAAGGGGTTAATCCTGAAAATGGGACCACATACAACTAACTGTGTTGGTCCATCTAAATCATAGATCATAAATCATAAATCATAAATCTTGTCATATCCCTTCTAAATTTAAGTCTTCAGTTATCTCTTCACAAAATATTCCTTTCTCTCTTTCAGGTTAAGGGATAAAACATGAACCTCGACTTTCGAGGTATTTTCTTTTCCCCTTTCAAGTTAAGATAAACCTAAACCTCGTTTATTGAGGCATTTCTCCTTCTTCCCTCAAAATAAGCGATAATCCTGAAGTCTTTTTTTCAAATTTCTACCAATTTTCACCAGATTTTCGTCAATCTTAATCAATTTTTATTCTTTGTCAATTTTATTGATTCTTTAGCAATTTTTATCAATTTTATTTGATGCATTGTCAATCTTTTTTAATCTTTTCTTTATTAAATTTTTATCAATTTTATTCTTCATCAACCTTTATCACTTTTTTTTTTCCTTTTTCCTCTTCAGGATAAGGGATAATCCTGAAAACCCCGACAATCATTCTCACTTCAATTTCCAAATGTCTTGAAGATGCTGGTCTCCTCTTCTGATTCTTGGTTAGAAAAGCCAGAGCTCGTGCAGGTACATTTTTAAAACCTAGTGCTCGTGCTGGTACATCCAAAACCTAGTGCTCGTACTGGTGCAATTTCAAAACTCGATGATTATACTAGGGCAATTTCGAAAATCAGTGCTCGTTCTAGTGCAATTTCAAAACCCAGTGCTCATACTGGGGCATTTTTTTTCAAAATAACTAGTACTCATACTGATGCATTTTCAAAAATCTAGAGTTCGCACTGGTGCATTTTCAAAAATCCAGGGCTCATACTGATATATTTGCAAAATCCAGGGCTCGTACTGGTATGTTTGCAAAATCCAGTACTCGCACTGGTACATCTAGCACTCGTGCTAGTGTCTGGCTGAGTGATCAGTTAGTCTCTCAGGTTCAGTCTTTGCACTAACCATTCATCAAAAATCAAAGCCCTAAATCTAATTTTGACCTTCGGGTTATTCAAATCTCAATTTCAAGCATTCAGATTACAATCTTCATCAATTTTTCCTCAATTCTCCTTAATTTCTGACAATCTTTATCCCTTTTTCATCAAATTACCTCAATTGTATTTGTCCCCTGTTCAGGATAAGAGAATAATCCTGAAATCAGCCCACATACAATCAACCATGATGGTCTTCCTCATTGCAAGACAGATAATCCAGTCCTCGAACTAGTCATTCCCAAAGCTTTCAATCCCAGTCCTTGTACTGGCGATATTCAAAATTCAATCTTCTGATTGAAGATTTTCCTTTGAGATTTGAGTTTCGACTCGAACTTCCGAGTTTCCTTTGAGATTCAAGTTTTTGACCCAAACTTTCCAGACTCGAGCACTAGCTCGAAATTTCCAGCTTTCCTTCAAAAATTTGAGTTGTATCTCGAGTTTTCTTTTCTTTAATAAATAAACTTTCAAAGTTTTCCTTTGAGATTCGAGCCCCGACTCAAACTTTCTAGCTCTCCTTTGAAAAATTGAGTTTTAACTCGAGTTTTCTTTCCTTCAATAAACTAAACCTTTCAATTTTTCTTTGAGATTCGAGCCGTGACTCGAACTTTCCGGCTTTCCTTCAAAAATTTGAGCTTTTAACTCGAGTTTTCTTTTCCTTCAAAAATCAGAACTTTCCAGTTTTCCTTTGAGATTTGAGCCACAACTCGAATTTTCCAGCTTTCCTTTGAAGATTTGAGTTTTAGCTCGAGTCTTCTTTTCCTTCAAAAAAATCTAAACCTTCCAGTTTTCCTTCAAAGATTTGAGTTACGACTCGAATTTTCCTTGAAGATTTGGGTTTCAACCCGAATTTTCTCTCCTTAAAAACCAAACTTCCTAGCTTTCCTTCAAAGGCTCGAGTTTCGACTCGAATTTTCCTGTTTTCCTTGTAGGATCCGAGCCCTGATTCGGATGTTCTATCAAGGGCTTACCTTCAAAATCTAGTTTTATGCCAAGCTTGCCTTCAGAACTCTAAATTTGTATTTACCTTCAGAATTCAGCCTCGTGTTGGATTTTTCTCCAGAATCCCACTGATGCGGCAAAACTCGATGTTAAGCAAAATTTTCGTCATCAAGGATTTCAGGAAGATCTTGCCAAATTGCCACAAAATAGTTGTTGATCTCAAATTTTTATTACATAAAGAATTTCCTCAAATCTCCTTAGTATTCCTTCCAAAAGGGTGAAGCTTTTGTGAAGAAAGACTCAAACTTCAAATTTTCTGTTGGTCAACCAAGAGGATGAAGAAATATCCTCAGTATGATTAGCGAAAGAAATATTCAATGATGTTGAAAAGCCAGAAGCGAATTGATATTGATCATGGCTATGGCACATGTTTAAAGATGGCTTTCTGGCAATTAGGCAGTGGAAATATCTTGAGTTATAAAAAGAATTCACCCGACCTATATCTTCACATTCATTTAAAGCTGCAATCAAATATCTGCAAAAGGGATCTCTCAATTGTCGTCAAGATGAAAACGAATATGCGAGTCAGACCCCTGGGGCCAAAGAAGATTTGGATCATCTCCAAGATGAAGGAGTTTGTGAAGGATCCTTCCAGAGAATGTTCATATCACCGCCAAGATGAAGGCAACTGCGATGAACCTTCCGACAAACCCTAAAAGATATTTGATTTCTGTTATCATCCAGAGACCTTTGACTAAGGAGTCAATATCATCAAGCCTAATTCCTGAGAAAGAAAAAGAAGGATCGGAACATCTCCAAGATGAAGGAGTTTGTGACGTACCCTTCTCCCGAAAAAGAGAGAAAAGTCAGGACATCGCCAAAATGAAGGATGATGTAGAAGCCCAAGAAAACTCCATGACTCAAAAGAGTGCAAAAAGATCATCATGGGAAAATGCCCAGGATATCAAACTGCCCAAACTGTCAAGAATTCTCTTTATCTATGTGAAATTTTTCTATCAATATCTTTTCATTCAAACGCTTTTATGAAGCTAAGAATATTTCCTCTCATTTCATATCAAGGAAATTGATAGCTTCCTTGAAGAAAACCAACAACAAATTTGACTTTGATTGTGGATTCTATAGAGTTAACCCAGTTAGGGGTAATACTCTAGGTGGAAGAAGGAACATCTTTCAAAAGTGCTTACCTTCAATTACCTTGAAACAACTATAATTTTTATCATTTTTGTAATATTTTTCAGCTTTTCTGATAAGAAATAATAACTTGATGTCTGTTTTGATATATCTTGGTGTTGCTTTTTCCTTCTTTTGCATAGTCGGAAGAGTTGTCTTCCCCTCTTTTATAAGAGTCACCTTATTCGTCTTTTGCTTTGTCAAGAGATTCGCCTTCTCCTTTCTAAAAGGATCGCCTTATTCGTCTTTCGCTTTGTCGAGAGATTCGCCTTCTCTTTTCTAAAAAAAGATTGCCTTATTCATCTTTCGCTTTGTCGAGAGATTTGCCTTCTCTTTTCTAAAAGGATTTCCCTCTTCATCTTTTGCTTTGATTAAAAGATTTGTCTTCTCCTGTCAAAAGGATTGCCCTCTTCATCTTTCGCTTTGATCAAAAGACTTGCCTTCTCCTTTCTAAAAGGATCGCCTTATTCGTCTTTTGCTTTATCGAGAGATTCGCCTTCTCTTTTCTAAAAGGATTGCCCTCCTCATCTTTCACTTTGATCGAAAGATTTGCCTTCTTCTTTCTAAAAGGATCGCCTTATTCATCTTTCGCTTTGATCGAAAGACTTGCCTTCTTCTTTCTAAAAGGATCGCCTTATTTGTCTTTCGCTTTGTCGAAAGATTCGCCTTCTTCTTGCTAAAAGGATCGCCTTATTTATCTTTTGCATCGTCGAGAGATTCGCCTTCTCCTTTCTAAAAGGATCGCCTTATTCGTCTTTTGCTTTGTTGAAAGACTTGCCTTCTCTTTTCTAAAAGGATCGCCTTATTCATCTTTCGCTTTGTCAAAAGATTCGCCTTCTTGCTAAAAGGATCGCCTTATTCATCTTTCGCATCGTTGAGAGATTCGCCTTCTCCTTTCTAAAAGGATCACCTTATTCGTCTTTCGCTTTGTCGAAAGATTCGCCTTCTCCTTGCTAAAAGGATCACCTTATTCGTCTTTCGCTTTGTCGAAAGACTTGCCTTCTCCTGTCAAAAGGATTGCCCTCCTCATCTTTCGCTTTGATCGAAAGACTTGCCTTCTCCTTGTTAAAAGGATTGCCCTCCTCATCTTCCGCTTTGATCGAAAGATTCGCCTTCTTCTTTCTAAAAGGATTGCCTTCCTCATCTTTCGCTTCGATCGAAAGATTTACCTTCTCCTTGCTAAAAGGATCGCCTTATTCATCTTTCACTTTGATCGAAAGATTTGCCTTCTCCTTTCCAAAAATGATTGCCTTATTCATCTTTCGCTTTGATCGAAAGATTTGCCTTCTTCTTGCTAAAATGATCGCCCTACTCATATTTTGCTATGTCAAAAGATCACCTTGCTCCTATTGAAAGGATCGCCTTATTCATCTTTCACACCATCTAAAGATTTGCCTCCTGTTACCTTATTGATCTTGTCGAAAGAATTGCCTCACATCTCCTTATTTTTCATATCTTCAGAAGAGTTGCCTCATTCAAATGAAGTATCTCTTCCTATCCCATCACGGTTTCTTCATTCAAGTAATCCATATGGTTGTTACCCACTCAGGTTAAGGGTCAAACTGTACTTTCTGCGAGAGGTCATTTGATTTCAAAAGCTATTTTAGTCTTAGCAATGAGACGTCCAAGATCATCCCTTTTCCAAGCTTTAGGGAACCCCATTTTCCTCCTTTCGCAAACCCCTTTCGGATCTGTTTGTCTAAACTCCGGAGGTCCCATCATGGTTTCTTTATTCGAGGATTCCATCTGGTCGTCCCCTTCAGGTTAAGGGTTAAGCCTGAACCTCGCCCCTTGAGGTATCTTCCTTTTTCAGGTTTAGGTTAAACCTGAGTCTCATTCTGACGAGGTTCCTCGTCTTGACGAGGTATTTTCTTCCTATCCCATCATGGTTCTTCCCATCGAGGAATCCATGCTTTGTATATCCATCCAGATTAGGACCCTACTTGGGCTTCATCCCATGAGGCATTTTTTAAAAAAATGTCCCATCAAGGTCCTCATATATTCATTTCCCCATTCAATTCATCTTCATGTATATTTGTCTCATCCAGGTTAAGGGCTAAACCTGAGTCATTCCACAAGGTTGATCTTGTCTCACCCGTGAGACTTGATCAAAATTCTTACCTTTTATCATTTCAGGATCTTCGCCCAAAAGTCCCATCACGATTTCCTCATTTCTATTATTCAGTCATACCATTCTCGAGGATTTCGTCTCCTCAGAACCATTCAAGATAAGGTTTTAAGCCTGAAAATCCATGTTTTCGAAGTAATTCTTCCACACCCAGTTCAGGTTGGCTAACTGGGGCATTTTTCAAAATTTGGAGTGTTTCTTTGCCACTAAGCTCGGATTTCAACCGGCTTAGTAGCAAAAAGGGGCATCTGTGAACACCCCAAATTTTTCAAAAGTTTGTAAATATTTTTTTTTTCCTTTGCCCCCATTTTCTGAGTAATTGAGTCACTTTTAAATCTAAATTTCATTTTATTTCTCAAATTTTAATGAAATTAAATTCATATCTGACTCAATTTCGAATCTGGATTCAGATAAAAGATCCAAATCTGAGCTTCGTTATCCAAGTTTTAAATCAAATTCTCAAAAAATTTTAAAATAACTTTTTGAAAGGCTCAGACAGTTTGTCCAGTATCTGTTTGGATCCATCGCGTTGTATTTCTCGATTCAAGGTCAAAAACTCGAACATTTTCTCAAAACCTGAGTCCAAACCCATTCTCAGAAAAACCCTTCTTTTGTAAATATTTCTCAAAAATTATAAAATGATTTTTAAATCCCTTATTTCTCCCTAGTTTCATAGTTTTGTTTCAAAAAAAGTACCAAAAAATAGAAAATACAAAGAAAAAAAGAAAATATATATATATATATATATATATATATATATATATATATATATATATATATATATATATATATATATATAATAGAAAAAACCAAAAAAAATCGGTTTTGTGAAAACACCTTTTTGGAAATTAGTTTTGTTAAAAACCATGTTTTAAAAACCATTGGACACTGTTTTTGAAAATTTTGCAAACTCAGAAGGACCGAAAATACAAAATTTTTAACAAATCCTCGTTATAAAAAAAAAGCCACAGGAGAGGGTTTAGGGCACTGCCTCCATCAGCCACACTCCCCTCTTCCAGAATGATCTTCCCCTTCTCTTCCGCCTAACCTCCTCATCCACCTCGATCCATCCATCGCTAACAAACTCACCCTCTCTCCTCCATCCATCTGCAACAGAAGCCCTTCTGGACTCCTCTCTATCCTCTTTAAAATCGGCAAAAAAGGAAGCCCTAAGACCACCGCTTCTTCACCTCCCCATGACTCTCTTCTGCACATCCATCGCCTCTCACCCCCGCACCTTCTTCCTCTCTACATCCGTTGTCACCCCCGCACCTTCTTCCTTCTTCTCGGATCATCTCTCCTTCCTCTCTGCATCTGTTTTCACCTATCCATTTCACACATCTTCTTCTTCTTCTTTCTCTTTTCCCCTTTATTTTCTCCCTTTTCTAGTTTTTTTAGTGAAGAAATCTCATCTCGTACGCAGCATCCCCAAAGACTTCTTTTCTTTGTTTTGGGTTCTGAAGAAAACCTTACAGTCGAGCACTCTTCTCTCTCTGATCTCTCTTCCCTTCTTCAGAAACCCAGCAATATTAAGGTAAGTCAACATTGTTTATTCATAAGTTTCATTGATTTTCATGGGTTTTAATGCCAGTTTACAATTCGATTTGTTTTATTTTCACCTCAGTTGTCCATTTACATATAATACCTCCATCTATATTTCAATTTATTGTGTTTATTTCTGTTTTACAGTGGATTGTTGATTTTGTTTAATACTTTTCCTCATATTTCGATGATCGATGATGCCTCGCAATGGCATCGCCGATTAATCTGCGTTTGGAATCACAATCTTATCTCTACCTTTATCTCATCTTTTCCCCTTTAGATTTCTGTTTTTTTTCTTTACTTCCCGATCTTTTTCTTGATTCATGATTTTTTTTTCTTATTTAACGCACTATTGAGTGTGTTGAGTTGCCTGTGCAACATCAACCTCTCTCTCATGCAATAGCAAAAGGGAACACTCTTGTTCCAATATTTCATGTTCTCTGCTTTCCTTTACGCCGTGCTATTTTGCAATTTGCGTCCTGTTGTTATGATTCAACTTGCTCTTAATTTTCATTTTTTTTGGTGTGTTTTCACTTGATCTTTATTGCTTTGGTAATATCCGATTGAATTTTCTATATCATTTCTTGTTTCCATCTAAGTTTCCTGTGGCTGATTTCCCTTAATTTCAGTTTTATTTAAATACCTATCCACAATTGTCTTCATTAATCTCCATGGATTCTTCAGTTACCCTCGATACTTCCATCGGGTTGTCAATGCTGCACTTGATTCCTAGATGTCAATTAGATTGTATCCAGTTTTCCCTATTTATAATCTGTAGTTATGTTTTTTTTTGTTTCATTCTCATTAGTCAATGTTTTGGCTCAGAGGTGGGCACTAGCAACGATTTAGGTCCCTCCCCCTCAGAACACAATTCTTATTTTTTTGTTGGAAGTCGTTTTTGGCTGTAGTCCTTACTGCTAGAGGCTTTAAGGAACGTATAATATGTTGTGGGTGGGAATATTTACCTTTGTCTCTATGTAGGTTATTGAGGACATCAGTGGATGTCTTCCCAGAATGTTAATAAGAATCAGATGACTTGGTTGGGTTAAGATGTTGTTTTTGATTTGTTGTAGAGTTGTGATCATCGCAAAATTTTTCCTCTCTTGTGGTTTCTCTCTCTTCCTTCTCTTTTCCTTTTCTAACCTCTATTTTCCTCCTTTTTGAAAGGAGAAAAAATAAAAGAAAGAAAAGAAAGAGAGAAGAAAAAAGAAAGAAAGAAAAAGAGGAGAGGAACTCTTTTGCGCGGTCTCACTTGACCTTGATTTGAAAATATTTAGAAAATTACTCGCCTCCGTTTTGAAATATTGCAGGAAAAAAAATGGAGAGACGGGATTCGCTCGTCGGTACGAGGTTCGACCGTTCCTGGCGCCTTTACCAGGAGTAATCGAACCAAGGATCGAATCTATGCTTTTTGCTTTGCCTAAATATTATCTAAGAATTTATCCTAAAGATCTAAATGCGCAAAGAATCATGCTTGTGCAATGCAAGGATGTATGCTCTTTTGAAAAGAATGATTTGGGAATTTCCAAGTATTCTGAAATGAACTTGATAAGAGAGTGAAGAAATGATTGATTCTAACTTAGAACTTGAGATAGATCAGAGAAGTTCTAAGTTTTTGAAGTAAATCAGAGTTGGAAGAATAGATCTTGATTTTGAAAAAGAATGATTTGAAGTTTTGAAATAAAAGGAAATGAAGTTTCAAAGTCGGAAATGGACTTTGAATTTTGAACTTGAATTTAGGAAAGGAAATGAATACTTGAGATGGAATTGAATTTAGATTTTGAAGTTTGAAATTGGAATGGACTGAGAAAATCAAATGGTATTTAAAAATAGAAATGGATTTGAGGGATTAAGATTAGATCCGAAAATGGAACTGAAATCTAGAATTGGAATTGGATTCCGGATCCTAAATAGAATGGGATCCGAGACTTGGGTTCTAGATCCTAAAATGGAGTGGATCTGAAGTCTGAGATCCAAATATGGAATTGGGTTCTGGATCCTAGAATGGATTTGGATCTGAAGTCTAAGATCCAAAGTAGAATTGGGTTCTGGATCCTAGAATGGATTTGGATCTGAAGTCTGAGATCCAACTGTAGAAATTGGGTTCTGGATCCTAGAATGGATTTGGATCTGAAGTCTAAGATCCAAATATAGAAATTGGGTTCTGGATCCTAGAATCCTAAATGGAAATTGGATCCAAAATCTGAAATCCGAGATGTAATTTGGATCTAACTTTGGAGTTTGGAGTTCTAGGCTTGATTTGAGAATAAATGAATTTTAAAGTCAAATTGGACTTTGATTTTGGAGCTTTGAATTTGGAATCAATAATCTCAAAGTTAGATTGAACTTTTGAATTTGATTGGAGTTTTGAATGCATTTTCAAAGTTGAATTTGAATTTTGAAATCTGATTCGAATTTGGATATAATAAAATGAATTTGAAATCTCAAAGTTAAATTGAACTTTGAGATTGAAAATGAAATAGAATTTGAAAAAATGAAAGGATGAATTGGATTTGATAAGGATTAAAGAAAGATTGAGGAAGATATTTACATTTACTTGGAGTTTTTGGAAAAGGAATTTCGAAAATATGATGCAGTTCTACCCTAAATGATGAATTTGAAGAATTTTGAAATTGGTTTTTGAAAAGCTATTCCATTCTTTAAATGAGTTAAAATAAGATTGAAGATATAATACATCCTTGACTATGGTCATTGAATGTATTATATAAGAATCTATATTTAAACTCAGGTGAAGAATGAAACACATTTGGTGCTTTTATAGAATTTAAAATGAAATTAACTCTCAATATACCCTGACTATGGCCATTGGTATATATTTTGAATTAATTTTAAGTTTAAATTCTGATAAAAGAAGAAAATATTTAAGGAAAATATGATGAATTTTGAAAATGGATCCAGTGTGGATCCAATGTTATTTTGTAAAAGATAAAAATACTGAGTTTTGTCCACACCCTGACTATGGCCATTGATGTGGATCGTCAACTTAGGATTAATTTACCTCTTACGAAATGCTGCACGTGCCATTCGTGTTTCACCAATGTGATATTTTGAGAAATAAAGGCAAAAAGCATGAAAACAAGTAATTCATGGTATTTACAATGCTCATTCGTTCTATGTAAAGTTTCTCATGATCATCTAACTATTTCATTACTGACTTAAATAAGGGATTTCTAAGCTAAGAAGAGAATTGCATTTTCCATGCATTTCCTGCAAAAAAAAATGGAGTTAGCACAAGATAATAGGCAACATATATATATATATATATATATATATATATATATATATATATATATAATAAAAAGTAGATCTAAAAGTTGTCACACTAAAACTAAAGACATACCTGAAAAGTGTTTATTCTGATGAAGAATGGAGGTATTTAGATGCGAAGCTACAATTAAGATACACATATATATGTGCATGGTATACCCTATGCCTTGTATGGTATGGAATGGAAGATATATACATGAAGCTGATCTTGGAGAGTGTTATGGGATATGTAGATGTGCTGGGAATGAAGTGAATAAAAAGTGAAGAAGATGCTGGGCATAGGGCCTAGTAGAAGCTTGCCACAAATAGAAGCCGTGGGATGAGCTGGAGGACAATGAGAGACCCAAAGGATGCTGCTGGATGTAGTAAACATACTGGTAGTGAAGTGGAAGTGTTATTGTAAATGTAGTGAAATGTGCTGTCATTAGCTAAACTGATGATAGAAAGTGAAGATGTGTGTATGTTGTGTGGTGAAGGTGTGGCAGCAGATGGTGCTGTGAGCTCACGTAGGTACCATAAGTATGGATGCTGATAGATGAAGAAGGTGATGATGGTGATGCATAACCATCCACTGACCTGCTGCAGGGGATATGAAGTTATGGCAATCTAGGGGATTGCTGTAAAGGACTGCTATAGACACCAATGTTTGTTACAGCAGCGCCCAGTCCTGCTATAAAGGTGACAAAACTATGATGATATTCAGCATTTCTGTGGCTGCCAAGGGGACTGGGATTGAAGGTGTACAGGATGTAGCTGGAAGTATGACAGCGAAAGTGGAGTACAACTGTAGGTCGAAGAAGGTAATGCTGATGCTGGGAGTGTAAATGCCACATCACATTATCATGCAAAACTTGAAGTATTGTGCTGAGGAAGGAAGATAAAGTGGATAGCTGCAGCAAACACAAGTGGAGCTAATGTGGGAGCAGTTGCGACTGACTGCAAATGAAGATGCTAATGGTGAATAGAGTGTGTGATGGATGTGTATAGGGATAAATGCAGGTGATACAAAGTATGTTGTGATAGTGATACGAGTGGCTATACAGTAAGTGAAGGGACCGGATGAATCAGGGGCATAAATGACACTGCAGGAAGTAATAAATAGCAAGTGTATGATGTTTTGATATGTGCCTGATGAGCTCAAAACACATGATACAAACGTAGGGAATCGGGGGAAATTATATCAGAGAATTCCATTCAATGATGTAGACACAGCCGCAGGTTACATTATATCATAAAAGAGGTAAAATAACATACCATGATCAGAGGTTTGACGCGATGATTCATATGCAGATATACAGGACAGAGGCCCCAAAAAAAAATCATTTTATAGCAGAGATTTCTGATGAAGCTGATGCAGAAATTCAACTCTTCTTTTTTTTTTAGCTGATCTAGCTTTAAATTAACCCCTGCAATGATGGCGATGTGCTGTTACAATACAAGAAATAGTGAAAATATGGTACTAAATCAAATTACTACTGCTGAATGAAATCAACATCGTTAGATGTTTATGCTGCTATCATGCCCGGACCCAAAATAAATCTGATGGAAGAGATTTAAATGTTACCTTTCTGATATAAGAAATCTGATGCTAGCTTAATAAGTGCTAGATAATGAATCAGATGGGACATAAACTCAAATATATGTTAGAATTCGAAGTAAAACAGATGATGTACAATACATATAAGAGAGGAAAATAAAAAATGAATGGTATTAAGAAAAAATGAGATGCAAACGATATGTTATATTTCCCCCTTTTTTTTTTTACTTTATGGATGTCATGGATGGACAGAGGAACAAATATGATGCTAGATGAGTATATGGTATTGTAGAGAACATCCATATGAGGTATGTATGAACCGATGCAGGTACCAAAATAAAGGATGCTTCGTATGCTAATAAATAAAAAAAATGGGAATGATGTTACAGAATGTAAAAGGCAATTATAGACTAAAATGTAACAATGAAGTAAAATTCCTACAGGCATTGCAGAAGAAGTAAATAAAAAAAAAAGGGGGTTCACGATGAATATTGTGATGCAGCAGAGCGCCCTTACGAGAATGTATGGTAGAGATCTGGTGGTGGATTGAAAACTTCCACCAAGAAGAGAGTTCAATGAAGCCAACTTGCTAGAGATACTGACGTATGATACAGGATGGCCCTGGTGCGATGATATAATCGTAAAGGTGATGGCAGTATGCGCTGGATGTTATTGAAGTTCTGAAGAGTCTTCTCTTTGTTCTACCTGGGAGATCCTCTAATGCTGCGAAGTGGGCTGCAGAGGGAAGGTATGAGACAATGGCTGTGAGAGGCGATGTTGGATGATGAATGGTTTTTCCCCCCCTTTCAGAAAACCTTCCGCCCCCTTCTTAAAGAGAGGAGGGAAGCTTCCTGAAGGGGAATCAGTTAAGGATCCATGGAGGAAAACGAAGGTGGCTGTTTGAAGATGGACGGTAGGCAAGCGAGAGGGGGAAGTGCACGGGAGGTGGCCGTTGCCTCTTTTCCAAATTTCCAAAAGAAGCCCCCCTTGTAAAAAAGGAGGTTTTTGGCAAAAATTCAATTTTTCAAGTTTTTAAAACCATTTGCCTTCCTCAATTTTTTTAATTTTTATATTGCTTTTTCCATTTTTTGTATTTTTGTAGTAGAAAACTAAGATTTTAAAAGGAAATAAAGTTTTTAAACACTAAATTTTTGTATTTTTCTGAGGAATATTTACAAAGGTATTTTTCTGAGAATTTTAGACCATTTCGGGAAATTTCTTCAGAAGACTGGGTTTTTACCCGAGTTTTGAGAAAATGTTCGAGTTTTGACACTTGAATCGAGAAATACAATGTGATGGATCCAAACGGATGTTGAATGGACTGTCCGAGCTATTTAAAGGCTATTTTTGGTATTTTCTATAATTTTAATTTAAAATTTGAACAAGGAGACTCAGATTTGGATCTGAACAATGGATCCAGATCCAAAATCAATTTAAACATATGAAATGAATTTAATTTCAATAAAACTTTAGAAATGAACTGGAATTTAGATTTGAAATGACCCATTTGCTAAAAAAAATGAATTTAGGGGCAAAAAGGGAATATTTAAAAGATTTTGAAAAATTTGGGGTGTTCACAAGAGTACATCATTTGAACTTGATTGACTGTAAATTCTTCTCGCACCTACTGAAAATCATCGTCTCTTGCTGTCAATACCTGTTGTAATTTGCTCTGATCTCTTATACCATCTTCCATAAAATCTTATTTGCTGTAAATATCTGCTAACCATTACTGTGAAAATTATCCTTTGTCTTGACTGTAAAAGAAGATTCTAACCTAATATAAAAGCGGATGTGATCTGCCTTCTCAGCAGATCAGGCTTGCTGTGAGAACAAATGTGAGTAACCAATATGAGTAACCAATATGAGTAACCAATGTGATCTTCCCTGACTTCGTTCCCCTATATTGCCTTCACCATCTCCCTCTTTCCAAATTGGGACCGAGTCTGGTAAAAACTCCATCAGTATTACTTGTGAGCTTAGTTGCCAGGGCATGTGACGCTGAATTATGACTCTTCTTGAAAAGATGCTGAAATCTATCAAGGTTGCCAAATGTGAACAAACAAGAGTAGGAGGTATTGTTTCCATATTGAGGTTGAACCTGGAGCTTGCTGGATATGAGGTGAGTCATTTGCTGACATAGCTACTGCTAGGGAGATAAGTGCTTGGGAATCAAGTATGTCTCCCCTTATATTGCCAAATGGTGCTTCATCTTCGTTCCATGGAGCCAGGAAACCTGTTGAAAGGTAAGCAGTGATTTGAATCTATTGGTCAATATTTCATAAGTAATGTATTGTCATCCATGTAGTTCCTTGGGGCGTGAATTGGAGGAGGTAAACCCCTGGCATTCCTAATCATCAAATATGTCGTATGGTGTCAATTTTGGCAAAAAAAAAATCTATTGTTGCTGCAGTAGCTGTTGAATTGATCCACTCATCTGCCTCCACACCATGATTCAGCAGGTTAGTTTTGTTATGCAATAAATAGGAATCGACTTACCTTGCACTTGAATGGCAGAAATCCATCTGTTGTTTACATTTCAAGAATCTGATATCTGG
This sequence comes from Nuphar pumila, assembly GCF_984573655.1. Taxonomy (NCBI): domain Eukaryota; kingdom Viridiplantae; phylum Streptophyta; class Magnoliopsida; order Nymphaeales; family Nymphaeaceae; genus Nuphar; species Nuphar pumila. The sequence continues at coordinate 52,318,757 of NC_143264.1, read as the reverse complement.
GAATTGATTTGCTAAATCTACTTATTTCCTCTTTCACTTCTTATAAAAGTTACTATAAAAAGGCTTTCTGCTGTATTGCAAAATCAGAGTCCATCAGAATCTTCTCATCATTCCCCTTTAAGGTTTGCATCCTCAATACCATTTAGTCACGAGACTGAATATTTCAGATCTGCGTTTTCAAAAAAAAAATCAGATCTGAGATATTGTGTCTTGCGGGGTATCACATGTTCTGCATATGGTGTTGGCGACAAGGATTTTCAGTGACTGGACAGCCGTCAGATCTTCTTCACTAGAGATTACATTTTCTGTAGAAAAATGTTACGACAATGAAGCTGTACATGATACTTCAAAGTACAAGGTTTTGATGATGAACAAGTAAATCAACTGCATTTCAGCTAAAGCAATGAAGAAATTGAAGAATTCGATGAAGAATCTTTGAAGACTTGTGTGCAAATGTAAAATTCATTTAAAGTCTTAGATTCTTGTAAGAGCCTTACTTAGAGTGCATATTTCGATTGCATTTTACCTAAAAAGTCTTTAGAAAAACTTTTCTAAAAGAACCCTTCATGAAAATCTTTTTAGAAAACTCTTTTCTTAAATTTTCGTGTTTATTAGTCGACCAATAGACTCACCAGTCGACTAACCCTTTCGCGTCATATTTTCTAAAAAGTCATTTTTATCAAATTAGTCGACCGAAGGTTTTATTAGTCGACCGGACAGAATGACTGTTTTTTGGAAATTTTAGCAGCAGTCGACTAATGACTTTATCAGTCGACTGGACAAAACATGTGTTTTCTGGAAATTTAGCAGCAGTCGACTAATGCTTTTATCAGTCGACCAGACAGAACTTGTGTTTTTTTACTGATGATATTATTAGTCGACTAACTTTTCTCTAGTCGACTAAGTTTCAAAAGTTCAAATTTTCAAACGGATTGATTAACAGATCAGTCGACCGACGATAACTGTCAGTCTACTAATAACTAATTATTAGTCGACTAATTTTGACGTTTTTCCTGAAACTTTAAAAAGGTGTGTCTTTTCATTTTTCAAACGTTTTGATCGTTCAAAATGGACTGTTTTGACACCCTTTCATACCCTCAACGTATGAAAACTTTCAACTATAAATATGAGTGCATTTTACACTCAAAAGCACTGCAATTCAATCAATTTGAATCAATTACTCTTTGCTTTTCACTCATATTCATTTTCTTACTCACGTGATATTTTTCACTTCAGTTTTTCACTCAAATTCCTTTGAGAGATAGTGAATTCGTGAGTAGAGTATTTCAACAACCTCAAAAGCCAATTGCATCTCATTTGCATTCAAAAGAAGGGCTCATAGGTTGTATTGTAAGTTGTTACTTGTTTTAATTTTCTGTAAAAGGAAGGACTCCTTAGTTTAAAGGAGTTGTTTGCTTTCAGTAGGTGTGTTACTGGAAGTGGGACCGGATTTGGTCTGTATGATCTTGTAGTTACACAAGGTTGATAGTGGAAATCTCAAGCGGGTTATGCTTGGGGATTGAATGTAGGTCGGGAAAGACCGAACCAGGATAAATTATTGTGTTCTTTGTGTGTTTGCTTTGTGAATTGCAAAATCCGTCAAAATTCTGCAGACAATTTTTAAAAGCACTATTCACCTCTCCTCTAGTGCTTGTTGCCTCGATCCTACTGCACTTTTAAGAAAGCCATACACGCTCTAGGATATCGTTGAATCAGATCCTTTATTACTAACAGATGTGAACATCCCTTTTAAGGTCATCTGTATAGGTCTCTAAAAATGCTCACATGATCAGGATCAAAAGATCGTTATTCCCTTTAAAAGCAGAGGTTCAGCAGAAGGTTTCATAGTGATGTCAAATGTATATTGTCTTTGTTGCTGGAGTCCCTGGTGACAGACAATGACAGGGAATTCAATCGAGTATGTGCATGGCTTGATATTTTTCTTTTGATTCGCAGCTGTCATCTATGATCATCATATTGCATCTGCAAAAGGTATGACAGATAAAGCCCCAACCTATTTTTTTCATGATTCATATATATATGCATATATATATGTATATATATATATATATATATATATATATATTTGAATTATTTCCTTTGGCATTTCTTGTCTTGCATCTACTGATTTTTTTTATTTCGTTGAAATGTACTCTCATAGTAGGAATGCATATTGTGGTTTCGTACATTCACATTTCCCTCCTTCATTATCGACGCCTGTATATTCGCACCTTCACCTGCACACTGTCCATAAGCTGTATGTCCTACTTTATATCTACTGCAACAACTACTGCTAAGAATGATACTCAGAATGCTCACAGTCAGGCTAGGTCTATGTTGTATTATGGGCCTTAGAATCTGTATATTTTTCAGAATCATGCATAGGTCTGCGTAAAATAACTTGCTTCAGAACCCAGATGCATATCTATTTGCTATTTACAGGTCAATCTCAGAATGCTAAAGAGTACAGATAGGGATGCTTGAGGTAAATGAAATGGGTATGGATGATAGTTGATATTGAGCCATATAGCTGACATGGGAGAGTTTGTTACTGACTCTTTGGCCTGGGATAATTTGAGATGATTCATCCAAGTCGGAGGCTTCATTTGTTGTCCCTGCTCGAGTACCTATGATTGAACACAAGCATGACTTTGATATAATGCTGTGAATTGATAGTTACTGAGCTTCAGATAAATTTTTATTTTTTAGTGAGAGGCATTGTTGTTCAGGATGATCTGCAAAAGTTATATTCTATTCTCAAATATTTTGCAGACCCCTTTTCCATCTGTAACAAGCAGTAAAATATGAATTCATTTGTAGGTTATCATTTTTGATCAAAATGAGTTGAAACTAAGAAAAGTGGAAAACCTTCACCACCTGTAATAATGGCACAAGGAGAGAGAGAGTTAACCCCTGACGTGGTCAAAACAACTCTGTTTGGTCCAGCTGCAGCTAAAGTTCCTACGAATACAAATTATCCCTAGCATATTGCCATTTCCACCTAACCTGAGCTATATCCGTTATTATCTTATACACCTCATTCCCTGTATTTTATCCATCACAGCATACATATCTGTACATCTTCATTTTTTTTATATAATAGTTAATACTTGTATCATACGTCCTTTTCAGTATATGTATTTACACAGGTATTTGCATATTACAAATGTGTATATAGCTGTCCCCTTTGTGATGCTATTTAGACGTATATGCTACACCATCAAATACAAACACTATTAGTCTTCACATGTTTCAACAACTAGTCTTCACCATTATTTTAGGAAATTATATGTATATTCTGATATTCAGTGTCCTAAGGTATATTTTATCATTTGCCTTGCATCTCCTTTTAGCATGATGTATATGCATGTTTAGTTATATCTTAAGATTCAATATGATATTATTACTTTCTATATACATTTTCATCTCATGATAACTTGAGTTTTGCAGGGATCAAGACTATTTCTCTTCTTAGTCTAGGAATTTGAGTTTCAATTCCATTCATACAATGAAAAATTACATTCTTTGTCTTAAAATAGAATGAATGAGCATATACATATCTTCTAGAATTTCTTGATTCATGACATTTTCCTCCTTTATTTTCAAAACTACATAAGTGGTGAATCACAAATGGCACGTGCACCATTCTAATAGGAGGTGATTAAATCCTAAGTTGATGATTTGCATCAATGGCCATAGTCAGGATGTGAACAAAACTTAGGATTTTCATCTTTTATGGAATAACACTGGATCCACACTGGATCCTTTTAAAAAATCATCATATTTTCAAATATTTTTTTCTCCTTTATTAGAGTTTAATTTAGAAATTAACTCAAGACATATATCAATGGCCATAGTCAGGATATATTGAGAGATTAATTTCATTTTAAACTCTATAAAAGCACCAAAATATGTTTTATTCTTCACCTAAATTCAAATATGATTATTATATGATATATTTAATGACCATAGTCAGGGATATATCATGTCTTCAATCTTATTTGCATTCATTTAAAGAATAAAATATGATTTTCAAATCCAATTTCACATTCTTTAAAGTCATTCATCATTTAGGATAAAATTGAATCATATTTTCAATTTTTTTTTTAAAAAACCCAAGTGATCTTGAATATCTTTCTTCAAGTTTCTATTTCAAATTCAAATTCTATCTCATTTTCAAGATTCAAAATTCGATTTCAAAGTCCAAATTGACTTTGAAATTTCAAACTCATGTTGTATTCAAAAGTTCAATTTTCAAATCAAAATTCAAACTTCAAAGTTCAATTTAAATTTGAAGTTTCTGATTTATCTTCTGATTCAAAATCAAGTTTATCTTCAAATTCAAAATCAAAGTTTAAGATTGATTTTGAATCTCAAAATTTGACTCTTCCTAAAATTTTAAATTCAATTTGGGTTTTCAAAACCCAGACCCATCTTTAAAAGTCCCATTTTGGACTTTCAAAATCCAAATCCAAAATTTGAACCCAATCCTAACTTGGATCCAGATTTTCAAATGCAATCCCCACTTTTGGATCTCAGACTTCAGATCCAAAATCCATTTTAGGGTCCAGAATCCAACTTCATCTTGGATCTCAGACTTCTGATCCAAAGTCCATTTTAGGGTCCAGAATCCAACTCCATCTTGAATCTCAGACTTCAAATCCAAAATCTATTTTAGGACCCAGAATCCAATTCCATCTTGGATCTCAAACTTCAGATCCAAATTCCATTTAGGATCCAGAATTCAATCCCATCTTGGATCTCAGACTTCAGATCCAAATTCCATTCTAAATTTCGGATCCAATTCCATCTTGGATCTCATATTTCAGATTCAAATTCCATTTTAGGATTCAGACTGTGGATTCAAATTCTATCTTGATTTCCAAATTCCAAAAACCAATTCCATTTTCATATCCCATCTAGATCTCTCAAAACCATCTCTATTTTTCAAACTTAATTTGGATTTCTCAAGTCCCATCCTGATTTCAAATTTCAAAATTAGAATTCAATTCCATTTTCTCTCCTAAATCCATGTTCAAAATTCAAAATTCAAAGTCAAATTCTGACTTTGAAACTTCCTTTCTTTTCCTTTTATCTCAGTTTCAAATAATTCTTTTCAAAATCAAAGATTTATTCTATCAAACTCTGATTATTTCAAAAGACTTAGAACTTTAAATCTCGAGTTCTAAGTTAGAAACCACTTCTTCACTCTATTATCAAATTCATCTCAGAAATACTTGGAAATTTTTTAAACCATCTTTCAAAAAGAGCATACATCCTTGCATTGCACAAGCATGATTTTTTGTGCATTTAGACTTAGAATAAATTATTAGATAATATTTTAGCAAAGCAAAAAGGCATAAATTCGATCCTTGGTTCGATTACCCCTGGTAAAGGTGCCAAGAACGGTCGAATCTCGTACCGACGAGCGAGCCCTGTCTCCCAATTTTCTCGCAAATATTTCAAAAATTGAGGCGAGTAATTTTTCTATTTTTTTTTCAAATCAAGGTCAAGTGAGACCCCGCAAAAGAGTTCCTCTCTCTTCTTTCTTTTCTTTTCTCTTCTCTCTTCTTTTCTGCCTTCTATTTTCTCCTTTCAAAAAGGAGGGAAATAGAGGTTGGAAAGGAAAAGAGAAGGAAGAGAAAAAAAAACCATAAGAGGGGAAAATTTTTGCGATGATCACAAATTTGTAGTTTTGATTTCTGTAATTATTTAGTTGTAGTTTAATTTATTTATTAGTTTAGAAATAATTAGATTGTAATGTAGATTTAATTATGAATTGTTATTACTTGTTTACTAACTTTTTTTTTTCATTGTGTAGGTTGATAAGTTAGAAACCAAGATTTACAGGTGTATTTCAAATATGAAGTGCAACTGCACATGTGGTGAAAAGATAGATTTACCCCTGGCGATCTGGAGAAGATTTAAATGCCTGCTTTAGTTTATTTTTATCTTTTTAGATGTTATTAAATTAGAATTGTAATATTGACATAGTTGTAAACTCTATTATATTAATAAATTGTTATTTTAGATTTAATTCAGAATGTATCCCGTTCCCTATGGATTCAACCCGTACTCACCACTTCTGTGGAAAGTCAGTTTTTATTATCTTTGCTTGACGATTTTCCAAGTGTTTTATTGAAAATATTGTTTTAAAAATAGCATCTCCAAAAAAATCAACCAAACATGATGATTTTTGAAAAGGGATCCAGTGTGGATCCAGTGTTATTCCACAAAAGATGAAAATCCTAAGTTTTGTTCACATCCTGACTATGGACATTGATGTAAATCATCAACTTAGGATTTAATCACCTTTTATTAGAATGGTGCACGTGCCATTCATGTTCACATTCATGAATTTTTTTTTTAAATAAAGGCAAACAATATGAAAACAAACAATTTATGACAATTACAATGCTCATACATTCTAATTTAAGACTAAAAATCTTTTTTATTTATAATCTAGCTATGAAAATTGACATGATAGAATCCTAATCACCATTTTCCAGAGGTTCCTGCCAAAACACTTGGTTAGTATGAAAGCAGAGGAGAGATCTCACATCATATTCGGGATGCAAGAAGGTGGAATGAATGTTTGAGACGTACATTAAGCTAATGATACATCGAATTCCATGAATCTTATGCTTAGGCCTATTCATGATTTTTATCTTGAACAAGGAAGGCTTAATGAGGTTTGAAGTATTGAAGCATATGGGAAATGGATGTATATGTTCAATGGGGAAGATGCATGTTCATGATGTATGAAAGAAAAAAAAAATGCTAAATGATGGTAAAAGGAGCTAAACATGGACCAAAAGCCAACACTTGACATATACTATCGAATGTCGAGGCTGTTACCATCAATGCTAGGCAAGAAGCATTAAAAAAAAAGAAAGACTGATGACACAGACTACTACCCAGCACTCTGTTAATATACATACTAACTCATATTGTTGACTCAACAATAGGGATTAATACACTATTCTGCTATTTAGCTATACAATATTAATTCACACGAGGTTAGCTCCTGCTCTTGTCAACTCAGCCCTACTAATCATCTATATTTTGATAAGGTATTTGTGTGCATTAACTATCAACTAACTGCCAACATACTAATATTGCCTATGCTAGCTCAAAGGTTAGCCAACCCTTTACATGGATTGACTAACACTCCAATCCAGACAACAAGGTGTATCAACCCACATCCTAATGCTAATTCATCTAATGTTGACACACGGTTAGTATAGACTCATTCATATGAAAGGGAAACGAACAAGGAGAGAAAAGAAAGAAAAAAAAAGTAATGACACACACATACACTGCTGAACTCTCTATGCCATAATTCCAGTCTTGCTAACTCTAGATATGAATTCAATATGATATGCAATGGAAGATCATGGTGAAATCTAGTTAAGGGAATACAGTATAACTTGAATGCAGAGCTTTAGATGAATAGCTGCTAAGGTATTTAGCACAGATATGAAGATATCTGATAAAATATGTAAAACATACCTTACAACAATACTGATTTACCAGATCTCTTCAAACTGCTGGGCAACTTCGATTTTGTAAGGTTTTCTTCCTTCTTGTCAGAAGGATTCTACTTGATGGCTTGATGAAATGTTTTTGACAGAATTAAATTGACTTTGTAGTAGATTGACCACACACAGTCGACTGATTTGCTGCAAGCTGTACCCTGCAAAACAATGTCACTGTTATGACTGGTTATAAATGGAATTGAAGTAACAGATGATGAAGTGATGAACACTGAAATATAATAGAAATAAACAGGGAACAAAAGAACTACATAATTGCAAAAAGAATCTTAGTTTCAGTTTCTAATAACTCATGCTTATGACTAAATAACATTTGCTTTGTCTCCTCAATAGATAGCAAAAATGTTACCCACTGTCTCAAGCATCAATGATAATACCAGCTTTCTATAGCACAAAACTCAAGATGAAAGGTATGATCTCTGCCTTCTTGTCCTGATCAAACCTCTTATCGGGATTCTGTGGCACGAGAAGATCTGCTCTAGAATTTAGAAAAGACTCCAGAAATAACAAGAATGAATTAGGATACAGAGACATCATCCTCTTTTGTCGCATTGTCGGCTTTTGCATAATGCTTGGTTGTGTTATATTACATGCTTCATTGTTAACATGATGAGAAACACAACACAGGAACTTAATTTGCCAATTGATTTTTTTTTTTGGTAAATGGATTTCTTGAAGTGGCTGTATACGATGCAGTAAATTGGCTTCACAACGCACCTTAAGAGGGGCTTCTTTTCTTTACAGCAAATCACAGTCATTGTGATTCTCATTCAGTAAACCATGGTAGTTTTGCATGGCCACAAAGCATGTATCTCTTTATTGATTGAAAGTCTGATTTCAATCAGAGCATGCATCTGGTTCGACCTCTGTTTAGCCTGCAGCCACGGGTTAGCTTGGAGAGATGCAGAAATTAAGATAACACGAATTTGAATGCAATCTCAGACAACAATATTTTTACAGTAAAACCAAGACAAATTTAACTACTGCTGGTCCTTGTAATTGTCATACTTGCAAACAGGGATACCACTGTACTGTGATGAACTGGAGTGGTTGTGACATGTATTAACCCTGTAGATTGAGCTTCGATGATGCACAGAGGCTGATCTTACCGCTATTCAGATGATGTGTGACAGATCAAGAACTTGTTACTGGTTCTTATAGCAAGCAAGTGTAACGTTGAGATGAACTAGGTGCGGTTACTGTGATACAGGGAAATGTAATCCCCACAGAAATTCATCAAAACGCTCTGCATCATTTACCGATCTTGCTTCCACTGGCTGAGGGTCCCTATAGCGTGACCTTTTCAAATCTCCAAGTTCCTTCATCTCTCACTTCCTTGATTCATGCCAGCCATGACCACCATAATCTGGTAATGACCGTTGCTTCTTATTCCCATTTTGAAAAACCCTCCTGGACTTATCAAAGAATGACCATTCTCAAAGTATTTCCCCCCCTCAGGGACAGTAATATCAAAGGTTTTGGTATGTTCCATGGTGACTTTGGGGTTGCAGGATTGCTCACATAGTTACAAAGGGGGGGTAATGTATGCCAATGGATACATAATGGAAATTAGAATTATCACAAACGACTAAGATTGACAGGCATTCATAACAAACAAGAAGATCTAAAATCCAAGAATAGTAGATATATGAACAGAAAAATCGATAACCAAACAAGAAAAGGAAAATAATAATAAGTTGATAGCAAACAGAGAACTGAAACTTTTAGTAAAGAAGAAGGAAAGGAAAAAAAAAGGGGGGGGTATAAACAGGCAATCTAAAATCAACTAGAAAATTAAGAGGATGAATGCATTGTTAGACCAGCCGCCAGATCATAAGCATAACAGGTAAATCCAGATGATGGAATGTTTTGGTAGGACTAACAGGATATGGTGCAAATGCTCATGACTGTCATGATAATACATTGTGAGTGAAAATGCAATGTAACAAGGCAAAATATAGAGATTAATAACGATTCGATGGATAAATTGCAAGGATCACCAGTTAAAAAGACAATGGCTAAAATAAACCAAGAAAATTAACATAAAACAAACTATGCCATTCATGGGTGAACTGCAAGTTATGTAAAACTCACAAAAAATCGAGATAGTTTGGCAAGGAATTATGGCAAAGGGAGAACCCAATGTTGGAATGCCCTTGTTCCTAATAACATCGCATGTTTGAGGATTGAATATTGCTATCAGCCAATCAACGCCACACAGAGGGTGCTTTAAGGGCGACAAACAGGAAAAAGAAACAGAGAAAAGAAGAGAAAAAAAATAAATAATAAAAATAAATAAATAAATAAAGGCATTGGAACATGAAATTCCGTTAATGTCGCACGGGGATGGGTTGAGATTGCCATAAGCAATCCGACGCCATCCATGGTGCATTAGTGGAAGCCCCAAAACAGAAGACTAAAAGGAAAGAAAACCAGAAGCATAAAAGAAAAGAAAAGGGGAGAAAACTTAAAAGGAGAATGCAGTACAACAGTAAAAGAAATGAATGATGTGAAAAGTAAGGGAGGAAGAGATAACCTCAAATGCCGGAAAGGGAAATTACGATGAAATTAAACACAGGAAAGGGATTTTCAAATCACCTACAGGAGTTGATTTGAAGTTTTCCCAATAATCTCAGAAAACACAGGCATGATGAAATAAAAGAGCATTCTATGATAAAATCAGGAATCCGATGAGCTATATATTGAATGAGATGCAGAATACCCACCTGAATTGATCTATACGTGGCCACCATTCATCGCAGAGATGATGCGACTGAGATCACGATGACGTAGAAATCCATAACGAACTAAAATAGCTCAGATTGAGAGGAAGAGAGATTCCTCCTCTGTGCCACCGCCCGATGGATCAATTCCCTTTAGCTACTGAGTGCAAGAAGGAACAGGGAAAGGGAGAAAGAAAGAAGAAGGGAAGCGTGAAATGTGTTGGGTGAAGACAGATGAGAGAAAGGGTTTTCCCTTTGCCGATTTTAAAGAAGATGGAGAAGAGTCCAGAATGATGGAGGTTAGGGATCAACGGTGGAAGTGAAGGGGAGATGATCGGCGATAGAGAGGCTTCCAGGGGGTTCGGTGGGATGAAGGAGAGATTGAGAGAGGCGTCATCCTAGGCCTCCGACTCCTTCTTATGAAGGGTTCTCAAAACCCTAAAAAACTTTCAACGCCCCCCCCCCCCCCTTTGATTTAAAATATTTTATAAAAAGGGGGCTCGTTTCGAGAGTTTTTCTAAAAAATGATTTTTCATAAAAACGATTTTCAAAAAAGGGGTTTTTAGAAAAGGACATTTTCAAAAGGGAGGTTTTCAAAAACTATATTTTTTTTCTATTTTTTTATTTTTTTTGTTCTTTTCTTCATTTTCTATATTTTTTTGATATTTTTAGAATAAAACTCTAAGATTTATGAGAAAACAAAGATTTAAAACTAATCTTTTTGTATTTTTGAGAAATATTTACAAAAGAGTGTTTTTCTGAGAATTCAAGGCTATTTTGTGGAAATTTCTTCAGAAAATGGGTTTGGACCCAAGTTTTAAGAAAATATTCAAATTTTAAACCTCGAATCGAGGAATACAACATGATAGACCCAAACGGATATTGGACGAACTGTCTGAGCCTTTCAAAAAGTTATTTTGATAATTTTGAGAATTTGATTTAAAATTGGGCAACGGAGCTCAGATTTGGATTTTGGCAATGGATTCGGATCCGAGATTGAGTCAGATATATAAAATGAATTTAATTTCAGTAAAATCTGAGAAATAAATTGCAATTTAGATTTAAAATTGACTCAATTACCCAGAAAATGGGGGCAAAGGGCAAAAAGGAAATGTTTACAAACTTTTGAAAAATTTGGGGTGTTCACACTATTCCCCTTTTAAAGGGGAATAAAAAGATAGAAAAGAAGAGAGAAAAGAAAAGGAAGAAGAGAGAGGAACTCTTTTGCAAGGTCTTATCTGACCAAAATTTTGAAAATGTTCTAAACTCACTCTCCTCTGTTTTAAAAATTTTACGAGAAAATGGAGAGACGGGATTCGCTCGTCGGTACGAGGTTTAATCATTCCTGGCACCTTTGCCAGGGGTAATCAAACCAAGGATCAAATTTATGCCTTTTTGCTTTGCTAAAATATCATCTAAGAATTTATTCTAAGTCTAAATGCACAAAGAATCATGCTTGTGTGAATGCAAAGATGTATGCTCTTTTGAGAAAATGATTTGGAAATTTCCAAGTGTTTCTGAGATGAACTTGATAGTGGAGTAAAGAAATGGTTTTTTGAAATTTGAATCTAACTTAGAACTTTGAGATAGATCTTGGGAAGATTTTTTTTTTTGGAGTTCTAAGCTTTGAAATAATCAGAGTTAGAGAAATAAATCTTGATTTTAATTAAGAAAAGGGGAATTTTAAAGCTGAGATAGAAAAGGAAAAATGAAGTTTCAAAGTCAAAAATGGATTTTGAATTTGAATTTTGAATCTGGAATGCTAGATGGATTTGGATCTGAAATATGAAAATGGAACTTGGATCCGAAGTCTGGAATCCAAGATAGAATTGAATCCGGGTCTGAAATCCTAAACAGAATTGGATCCGAAGTCTGGGATCCGAAAATGGAGTTGAATCTGAAATCTAAAATCCTAAATTGAATTGGATCCGAAGTCTGGAATCCAAAATGAAGTTGAATTCTAGAATCCTAAATGGAATTGGATCTGAAGTCTGGATCCGAGATGAGGTTGGATCCGGAACCTGGAATTTCTAAATGGAATTTGGATCCGAAGTCTGAGATCCAAGATTGAGTTGGATTTGAAATCTGGAATTTCTAAATGGAATTTGGATCCAAAGTCTGAGATCCAAGAATGAGTTGGATTTGAAATCTGGAATCCTAAATGGAATTTTGGATTCAAAATTTGGACTCCTAATTGGAATTGGATCCGAATTCTAGGATCCAATGATGAGATTGGTTTTTGAAGTTTTGAATCCAATATGGAATTGGGTTCTAAATTTAGAATCCAAGGTGGAATTTTTTTTGGATCTTTTGAAGATCCGAAATGGGACTTTTGAAGAGGGATCTGGATTTTGAAAACCCAGATTGAATTTAAAACGTAGGAAAAACTGAATTTTTGAGATTTAAAATCAATCTAAAAACTTTGATCAAGACTCAATCTTTAGGTATAACTTTGAAGAATAAGTTTGATTTTGAAGTTTGAATTTAGAAGATAAATTAGGAATTTCAAAGTTAATTTGAACTTTGAAATTTGATTTGAATTTGGAAATGGAATAAAAAATGAATTTGAAATTTCGTCAAATTGGACTTTGAAATTAAATTTTGAATAGAAGAATGAATTGAAATTGAAGATTTGATATTAAAGATCACTTGGATTTTTGAAAAGGAATTTTGAAAATATGATGCGATTCTATCCTAAATGATGAATGAATTTAAAGAGTTTGAAATTGGATTTGAAAAACATATTTCATTCTTTAAGTGAATTAAAAATAAGATTGAAGATATAATACATCCCTGACTATGGTCATTGAATGTATTATATAATAATCATATTTGAATTCAGGTAAAGAATAAAATATATTTTGGTGCTTTTATAGAGTTTAAAATGAAATTAACTCTCAATATATCCTGACTATGGCCATTGATATATATTTTGAGTTAATTTTAAGTTATGCTCTGATAAAAGAAGAAAATATTTAAAAATATGATGATTTTTTAGAAGGATCCAATGTAGATCCGGTGTTATTCCATAAAAGATGAAAATCCTAAGTCTTGTTTACACATTGACTATGGTCATTGATGCAAATCATCAACTTAGGATTTAATCACCTTTTATAAATTGGTGCATGTGCCATTCATGTTTCTTATTTGTGAATTTTTTAAAATAAAAGGGGAAAATGATATGAAAATAAGCAATTTCTAAGATATATGCATGCTCATACATTATAGTCTAATGCAAGAAATAAAATTTCTCATTAATACCTAGCTATTACAATATTGAATTTGATTAAAAATTACAACACTCCCTAATTATAAGAAAGAGCAATAGCAATCTTCATGTATTTTTTGCAAAACCGATTTAGTGAGATACAAGCATATCATGTTACAAATGTAAGCACAAATATCTTTAGACTATTTAGGGAGATGAAAACTAGAATGGGCATTAACTTCCTATGTAAGAGAGTGAGATAAAATGTGTTGAGCAAAATATAAAGCTAGATGTGCCTATCTAAGATGTCGTGCCGGATGCAGGGTAGGAGCCAGGAAGTAAGGTGCTGCAGCTATGGCTAGGGTAGGTGAAATAGTGGACTTTCACAGGGAAAGATGACAGTGAATGTGAAACACGACTGTTGGTGCAGATGAACCCAGCTGAAATGGAAATTAATGATGTGAGAGTACCCATGATACACATACGATGAACAACTGCCACAATATGATGATGGAATAAAATTACCACAGCAGGAGGGTACTCTGATGGCAAACTGGAACAGGGAGCACTACTGCAAGTGTTGCAATAGTGGTATGAAGATGAAGCAGTGTTTCATGCTGGAACGGCATACCATGTACAAAAATGGCATGGTTGGCACTCCATGACAGGGGCTAGGGTGGGTGTAGCAGCAATAGGGGCTGCTGCAGGATAAAAATGGTGAATTGCTGAAAGGGTGTATGTGTGTGTGTGTGCTGTGGTAAGATGGGTGGATGATGTAGGAGACAAATGGGGATAACACGTGAAGGTAGCTGTGAAGGGAGGTAACAGTGCAGAAGAGTTGAAGCTACAGGTAATAGGGAAGAAGCAGGTAAGACAGACATCACCTGACCTACTGATAAAGAAAGAGGATAAATTGAAAATAATAAGAATGCTTTTATCAACTATAGATTGCAGTTATCATCCATATATACATAAGTATATATATATGTGTGTGTAATAAGTAGCCCAGGAGAATTTCTGTCAAAAAAAAAAATCTTCTCTAAGAGAAGACATCTTATTCCCCAATTTAGTTCAAATTTACCTCCATCTTAAAAGAGAAAAAAATAAACCAAAACCTCCATAAGAATATCTGTGTTTTCATCTTTAGGTACTGAATCTGGCTTAAAAAAAAAAAGAAAAGAAATAGCAATCAGAGGAAAATTATAAAGGCAAGACAGTAAAAAAAAATGCAATATGAAGGAATGGACATTGATTGCAACTTGTGTAACTACCAATGAAATGCTGGAACAAGAGACTGTGAATGTAACCTGTAAAGGTTAAGATATGCAGGGGTGACCAATGATGAAGATGCAGATGCTACTGTGGTGGATGGAGCTATAGCAATGCTCTGCGTTGCTGCAAATATTTGAAGGAGAGATCAATGGATTCTAAAATCAGGTCTGTAGCCACATTATCACATGTCTTTCAAAACTTCTTTAACCCTCTTAAACTTGTTCAACTGGGGACAATTATCCATCACATATTGATTCATGATACATGGTGGAACTTAACCTATTTGCAGCATTCTAAACAAGGTAGCATGTGCCCCACTTGCCCTTCCTTGGTTACATAGTCCATGAACAATTATAATAGATGGATGCGTACCTGGTTTAAGTCCCTCTGGTAATACTTCATCATAAAGCTTGAGAGCCTGATCTAATGAATTCTGGCAACAAGATCCGTGAATAAGTGCCTTATAGGTTGCATTTAGCAGAACAATTGCATTTTCCAACACTGTATTCAGGAGATCAACAACTCTTTCTAGTCTTTGATGCTTACAAATTTGTCTAATCAAGCCATCATAGACTATGCTTATTAGAAACTGGACCTTTCCCTTTTGTCCAATTCAGGAAGAACTCTGCTTCATTAATCCTACCAACTCTAGGAAGAACCTCAGTTGAGTCGCTCCCCGATAGGTGACTTATGCTGTGATAGGCCATCAATGCCTACACATTGAGCGATGGTTACACCCCAAATTCAATACAAATTGTATCACGAGTCTTGGCTCGATACATCTGCTGATGATGAGCTAACTGATGTAGGATTCACAACAGTCATAATCGAATAGCAGTATGGGACTGTCTGGTATAGACAAACTCAGGCGACCATGAGGATGGACTCATATTACTGTAATGTGTATCCTAATGAGTGAGGGACAGTAGGCCCTTGTGGTGAATTTGAAACCGAATTTGATATTATGAACACTTAGAGTGTTCAAATCAAAGAGAAAAGAAAAAGAAAATACTTCTTAGATCTGAAATCGGGAAGGTGTTATGCTATCAATAACACATAAACGACATACACCAGGTGTTCGATCATCATTCAGTTATTATGTCAATAGCCTAACTTATGCAGCTGAGGTTCGACTAATGTATACAAAGATCAATTAAGACGCCCCACAGCCTGTAATCTCATGCAATAAATGAGACCTATTCTTAATTGTAGTGATACGATGGCCTTTTAACCCTGTTTAAGATGATTCTACTTAAGATCTTCTCATTGAGAACCTATGTCAATGCTGTGTATTTCATCTTAACAATTATCACATGGTGGGGGATTCATTCACCTGTATGATTTTTTAGTAATTCCCAAGCTGTATTAACCAAAACAGGAAGTTGATTGCTTACATGCTATTGAGAATATGTTAACGATAAAACAAGACACAGAAACAACAAAATATTATTAATAAGATGCTAACTTAAAGGAAGATACAAAATGTATGAACGACAGTAATACTAATCAAAATGTAGAATATATTGTATCGAGAAGATTCAAAACACGAAATACAAGCATGTCCAACAAGGGACAAAAATCAAACGTCATGACAGAAACCTCATATGAAACCCAAACTTCAAAAAAAAATGAAGGCAAAGTTTAGCATGACGGTTGGACTGGGATTCGAATGAATCCTATCGGATTATTGAATCTGATAGCCTGAGCCCAAAAAGAGCAAAAATGTGATATAAACAAAACCAAAATGAAAAAAGGAAAGGAAAGAAAGAAGGAAAAAAAATGAACTAAGATTGGAAGATCTAATCTGAAACAACATGAATAAGAGTCTACTCTTATGTAAATTAAAGATAAACCCGATGAAATAAATCGTGAAAAATGAAAACGATTGTTGGGATTTAACGGATCCCGTTGCTATCGCACGAAAGGGGTTGAGATTGTTATGAACAATCCAATGCCACTCATAGTGCATGAATGGGGCAAAAACAGAAAAAAAAAATCGAGAGGAAATAAAAGATCACGGAGGGAAGCAGGGGTGCCTACCGTGAATTGATCGAGATTTCTGGAGGGTGGGAATTTGAATGGAGTCTTATGAGAGCACCAACGTTGGATAGCTGATTCCTTCAGCAACTTGGATGTCAGGAGAGGAATCAAGAGGGGAAGGGGCAGATCGAGCTCAGTGATAAAGGAGAGATGAGAGGCGATGCAAGAACAATCGATGCCCCATCCCTTTGTTGTTGCCCTGCTTATGTAGAGTCGGAGCAAGAATCGAGAAGGGGTGACAGCTGAACATCTACGGCTGGGATGAGGGCAATCGATCGAGAGGTTTTCCGCCCTTCGATCCCGTGTGAGAACTCTATAAAAAGGGAGCCGTTGGGCATTTTCATCAGAGGTCTTGGTATTTGAAAATATTTCCAAAATGGTGATCTTCTTCAACAACTTTTCTGAAAAAGATTTTGGTAAAATACTTTTAAAAGGATTTTCTAATACTACTTTCTTTTTTTCTTTTTGGGATCTTCTTTTTCCATTTTTTTTTTGTTTTGTTTCTTTTCCTTTATATTTTCTACACATTTTTTTTTTGTATTTTCTTCAAAAGGTGATTTTCTTGACGTTTTCTACATTTTTAAATTTTTGACATAGAAACTTTAAAACTAGAAAGAAAATAAAGGATTTAAAACTATTTTTTTTTGTAATTTTTGAGAAATATTTTCAAAAGAAGGGTTTTCTGAGAATTCGGGTTTGATTTTTGAAATTTTCTTCAGAAAAACGGGTTTAAATCCGGACTTTGAGAAAATATTTGAGTTTTTGAACCTGGAACCAAGAAATACAGATCATCAAATTCAAATGGACACTGGATCGACTTTCTGAGCCTTTCGAAAATTCGTTTTGGTATTTCTGCGAATTTAATTTTGAAAATTGGATAAAGAGGCCCAGTTTTGGAATCTGGCTATGGATCCGATTCCAAAATCGAATCAGATGGATAAAGATGGAGCTTATTTCAGGAAATCCGAAGAATAACTGAAATTTATATTGAAATTGACTCAGTTTTCTCAGAAAAATGGGATGAGGGGCAAAAGGGGAATATTTACCACATTTTGAAAAATTTGGGGTGTTCACACTCTCCTGCAAAAAAAATAGAGTTAATGGGATGTGAATATAGGAAGAAGATGAAACACTTAATGTATGATGTTCTAAGCTAATGAGATTACAATATGTCATGGGTAAGAAAACATCTGCATTGGGATTCACTAAATGAGGGGATGACTGCCTAAAATCTCTAAATGATATACTAATGTCTATATAATAGATTAAACCAATGATAAAACATATATCACTTTTGAGAGTATGTAGTGATTGATCCCTAAACTAATGGTCATAGGCATGTAGATGAAATGAGGGAACATGCCAAGATGAACGCAGGAAATGGCTAACAGCTGATATGCATATGCTGTGTGCATGTGATGCCTAATGCTGAAGCTAAGCATGTATACATGCTATGCTAGCAGTGCTTATGAAAGCTGAAGGTGATTCCCTGCAAGCATACAGGATGGGCTGTGGTAGAATTTACTGAGGGTAACCAGCTGTGGGTGAGATGTAAAAGAAACGTTGGAGATGGCAGGTAGTGGATGCCTTGTGGAGGTACAGTAACTCATGGAACTACTGTGAGCTATGAAGTGCAGGTAACGTTTCTAACCAAACTATAAGGGTGGTTGCAGGTAACTAATTATGAAGTGCAAGAAGATGTTAGCCTAAAGGGGGAAAAGGATGAGGTATGCTCTGGAAGGTGAGGTTGTGGGGATTACACAGTGCAAGGGATGTGCTGGACAGTATGTGAAGTGAATTATGTGTTGTGAGATGGAATGGATATTACGTGAGTAGAATTGAGGGTCCTGGGTAGTGGCTTAGGGGTGAGTAACTATTGGTAGATATAAAAAAAACCCAGAATGCTGAATCAAATATATATATATATATATATATGAATCAAGCCCAAAGTATTAATAATTACGAATCAAACGAGCGCAACACAATGAAGACATGCCATAGTGAATTCCTAATGCTGCAAAAGCAATTCTGTAATGTAACATTTTGTAGGAAATATGGCCTGTTATAAACCATACAATACAAGTAACGAGATCACAGTTGTAGAAGATATGAATTTACATTCAAATCACAGAGCAAGTGGACTAAATAGATTCCAAAAAGCCCATAAAATCCCTGTGCTAAAATGAGAAATCAAAGGATATAGATACTTGGTACAGCGAAATTCCTTCTATGACCTGTTTGGATTGTTGAGAAACTCTGTTTTGATGTCACATAATATGATACACTGTCGTATTTGATTTTATATGATATGAAAATATGTCCTCTTGAAAAATGTTATATTATGACTGAATATGTTTTGCCATAAAACTAACGAGTATTTGATGCAAGGATATCTCACCCAAAAAGGATGAAGGCTTCCTGTTCAAGTACAACTTGTGCAATCATACTCCTTGGAGAAAAAGCTTGATGAGCCATGCATTCCTAAAAGTTCAAATGAAGAGATCGGCTACCTCAAGATGAAGACTTTTTTCTTCTTTAGAGTCATATGTAACAGAACCTTCAGGAACATGCATATTGCATATTACATACTCATTCATAAAAACTATATCATAAAAGTATACGATAGTTTCAAAAAGCTCCTTTTTGAAAACTAATAATTGTACCTTCTTACAACCCTTTATGAAAAAAGATATTTTGTCATGTAATAATTGTACCTTACACTATATACAAGACAACATGAAAAGAAATGTAGGAAAAAGATAAAACATAAAATCGGCTACATAGAGAAAAACAAATATAATATGTTTTTGAAATGACTCTAGTTACCTTCTTTAAAGAAATGTTTTTAAATATAGGAAGAAGACAAAAACATAAAATCGGCTACATAGAGAAAAACAAATATAATATGTTTTTGAAAAGACTCTAGTTACCTTCTTTAAAGAAATGGTTTTAATATAAGAAGAAGACAAAAACATAAAATCGGCTACACAAAGAAAAACAAATATAATATGTTTTTGAAAGGACTCTAGTTACCTTTTTACAAAACCATAGAATGTCGACTTACTTGAAGTCATCATTCTCTGTGTACAAAGCATTAAATACCTCCTGTAACAAATCCTTGTTAATATCCTTCTCAAAGAATGTCAACTTTCTTGTAGTCCTCATTCTCTCTGAAGACTTTGAAAAACACAACATAAAGAAAACACTTGACATGACTATGTACAAATAAATATCTCAAAGCACTCATTGTACTTACACTCATTTAAAGCAAAGAAGTACTTATGTACCTCAAATCATTAATTAGAATGAAGACAAAACTACAAATCCAACGTTCAATGTACTATTATAAGAAATAGACTTTTTACATAAAATATGTATTACCTAAAATATTACAACGACTAGTGTACCCTACATTTTACTTTTATAGAAAAAGGCATTCTCGAATTTCTCTAAAGATGTTTTTGAAATGACATAACATTTCACATTTCAAAAAAGGCTACGATTTCAAAATGTAACGACTACTTTTTTAAATCTATATAAACACACTCAAATAATCTATTCAACAATGGAATGGAATAGACGTGTGAGCTTACAACGAGAAAAATTCCTATTCGATATTTGAAAAGAGAGCCTTGAAAAAGAAAGAGAAAAAGAAAAGAAAGAAAAGAGAAAAAGTCAAGTCCAGCTCTTTGACAAAGAGTGTCCTCTGAGTGACAAACAGAACATTCTGAGAATCCTTCATTCGTGCATTCATATCATTCTGAAGGTTCTATAGGAAGTATTGTAACTCTGTTATTCACTGTTTTCCTTCTTTGTTGAAAGAAGTAGACCTCTGTGAAAGAGGGTGTTGCCCTTCTCTGTTGAGAGAAGAAGACCTCTGTGAAAGAGGGTGTTGTCCTTCTTTGTTGAGAGAAGACCTCTGTGGAAGAGGGTGTGCCCCTTCTCTGTTGAGAGAAGAAGACCTCTGAGGAAGAGGGTGTTGTACTATTTATCCGGTGACTCGGATGTTATAGTGGAAAGCTCAAGTGGTTTGCTTGGGGACTGGATATAGGTCTGGGTATTGACCGAACCAGTATAAATTCTGTGTTTTATGTGTTGTGCCTTATTGCCTGATTATTTTATTTTATTGATCTTTATCGTATTTCACTATTCACCCCCTTCTAGTGGAATTTCATTTGGTATCAGAGCAGGTTTGCTGGTTTCGACGTAACAAGTCTTCCAGCACAAATGGCATCTACCTCCTATGCTCGTGATATTGAAGGTCAACACGCATCTCGTCCACCTTTCTTCAATGGCTCCAACTATGGATACTGGAAGTGCAGAATGGCTATATTTCTCAAATCCATAGATTTTGCTGTATGGAAAATTGTTGAGCATCCACACACATCTCCATCCGCAGACTATAGCATATGGTCTGATGAAGAAAAGAAAATGGCAAACCTAAATGCAAAGGCTATGAATGCCTTATATTGTGTCATTGATCAGAACGAATTCAATAGAATATCTATATGTGAATCTGCATATGATATTTGGCATTCTTTGGAAGTTATTCATGAAGGAACCAACAAAGTGAAAGAAGCCAAAATCTCATCTCTTGTTAGAAAATATGAGTTGTTCAAAATGAACAAAGATGAACCCATCACAGAGATGTTTACTAGATTCACCAACATCACCAACGATCTGAAATCTCTGGGTGTAACATATTCCCAGACTGAAAAGGTGAAGAAAATCTTGAGATCTCTCACAACTGATTGGGAGAAAAAGACTATAGCTATTGAAGAAGCTCAAGATTTATCTAAGGTTACTTTGGATGACTTAATAGGAAATCTTATGGCCTATGAAGTACACATGAAAGAAAGAAGGGAAGAAGAGCAACCAATAAAGAAAACTCTGGCTTTCCCAGCTTTATCTGAGAATGAAGACTCAGATAAAGAATCCGAAATTGCGCTACTAACCAGAAAATTCCAGCGCTTCATGAGAAGGAACCGACTTCCAAACAAGCACAAGGAAAGAAAAGATCCTAAGGAAGATCCCATGTGCTATCAGTGTAACAAGTCAGGTCACTTGAGACGTGATTGTCCCCTTCTCAAAAGAAAGTCCAAGACTGAGGAACCAAAGAAGAGGTTTTTCAAGAAAAAGGCTTTGCATGCTCAATGGGATGATTCAGAACCATCCAGCAGTGAAGAGTCAAGTGATGATGAAGCTGAAACTGCAAATATGTGCTTCATGGCAAATGAAAGTTCTGTATGTGAAATCTCTGATTTTTCCTTTGAAGAACTTCTAGATGCTTTTCAAGAACTATTTGAAGAATCTAGAAAATTGAGTTTCAAAAATAAAGATTTAAAATCTGAAAATCTAAAGCTTTCCCAAAAGAATGAAAAACTCAGCAGTGAAAAGTCTGAGTTGAAAAAGAAAAACCTTATGCTTATGTCTGAAATTTCTTCTACTAGCTCCAAAACTAAAAATCTGCAAGTAGAAATTTCAGAGCTAAAAAGTAAAACTGAGAACCTCATGAAAACGGTTTTCAAGTTTACTAAAGGTAAAGAGAACTTGGATAAACTCTTATCCTCTCAGAAAGTCTCTTTCTACAAGAATGGTATTGGCTACTCTCATTTCAACAAACTTTCTTGTATGAATCAAAAGACCACGTTTGTGAAAAGTTCGTCTGAACCAAATAAGGAGTATTATAATGTTAATTTTTTTAACTCCTCTAAGGTTGTAGACAAACCCAAATCCAAATGGATATGGGTTCCAAAATCTAACAAAAAGGGACCCGATTGGGTACCAAAAAGAAATTTTACTTGATAAATTGCAGGCTCCAAATAAGAACAGATGGATTCTAGACAGTGGATGTTCAAAACACATGACAGGACATCCAGACCTTTTTGTTGTTCTTCATCATAAAGAAGGAGGAACCGTCACCTTTGGAGATAACAACAAAGGTTTGATAATTGGCATTGGTAATATTGGTAACATAGATAAACCTCTTATCAAAGACGTTCTCCTTGTTAAAGGTTTAAAACATAACCTACTAAGTATCAGTCAAATGTGTGACACAGGTTATAATGTTAGCTTTAATCATGATGCATGCCTCATAGCAGACACCAACGAAAACATCATCTTAAAAGGTATAAGAAAGAATAATATATATGAACTATACCTAGAAAACATCACAGAACATTGCCTTATAGCTAATAATGATTCTCAACATTTATGGCACATGAGAATGGGTCATGTAAATTCTAAGTACATGTCTAAATTAGCTAAAAATAAGTTAGTACGTGGGTTACCCAAAATATCTTTTAAAAAGGATTACTTTTGTGATGCATGTCAATTAGGAAAATTGTCAAAATCATCTTTCAAATCAAAAAATATCATTTCAAGTAAAAG
Organism: Nuphar pumila; assembly: GCF_984573655.1. Taxonomy (NCBI): domain Eukaryota; kingdom Viridiplantae; phylum Streptophyta; class Magnoliopsida; order Nymphaeales; family Nymphaeaceae; genus Nuphar; species Nuphar pumila. Next base: position 52,295,568 of record NC_143264.1, on the reverse strand, counting down.
ACCTTTAGAGCTTCTCCACCTGGATCTTTTTGGTCCTTCTAGAGTAGCTAGTTATAATCACAATAAATACGTTTTTGTTATTGTAGATGACTACTCAAGATTTACTTGGGTAATATTTTTGAAAAACAAAAGTGACACGTTTTGTCAATTTGAAATCTTATGTAAAAAATTACAAAATGAAAAATCTTGTTCTATTGTTAAAATCCGTAGTGACCATGGAGGAGAATTTGAAAATGAACTTTTTGAAAATTTTTGTAACTTGCATGGTATTTCTCATAACTTTGCCTTTCCTAGAGCTGCACCTCAAAATGGTGTAGTAGAAAGAAAGAATAGAACCCTTCAGGAATCTGCTAGAACTATGCTCCAACACAATAATCTTGCTAAATCTTTTTGGGCAGAAGCTGTTAATACTGCATGCTACATAACAAATAGAGTTCTCATTAGACCCTTATTAAATAAAACTCCATATGAACTATTCTATGACAGAACTCCAAGAATAGACTATTTCAAAGTCTTTGGTTGTAAATGCTTTATCCTAAACACAAAAGATAGCCTAGATAAATTTGATGCTAAATCTATTGAAGGCATATTTTTAGGATATTCAAGTCATAGTAAAGCATACAGGGTTTTCAATAAGCATTCTAAGTCTATTGAAGAATCTATGCATGTTAGTTTCTGTGAATCTATTGATCAATCTGTTCATAAGCAAACTAACGATGATGATGTTGAAAGTACAGATTTATTTTTAGATAACACAGCTAAGTCTAATGAAGATGATCATCAACGAACATTTGTCGATATCAAAGATCATCCTCAAAAGCAGATTTTGGGAGAACTGACAAAGGGGGTTCAAACTAGAGCTCAGCTAGAACGGATTGCAAACATGGCCTTCATTTTTCAACTTGAACCAAAGAAGATTGATGAAGCCATCATCGATGAGTTCTGGATGCTAGCCATGACTGAAGAACTGAATCAATTCCAAAGGAATGAAGTTTGGGATCTTGTACCAAGACCAAAGGATCATCCAATCATTGGGACAAGATAGATCTTCAGAAACAAGCTAGACGAAACAGGTAATGTTATAAGAAACAAGGCCAGACTAGTAACTCAAGGATACAACCAGAAGGAAGGTATTGATTTTGATGAAACATTTGCTCATGTTGCTAGACTTGAATCTATTAGAATATTTTTAACATATGCAAGCTATATGGATTTCAAACAATACCAAATGGATGTTAAAAGTGCTTTTCTAAATGGATTTATAAATGAAGAAGTTTATGTAAAACAACCTCCAGGATTTGAAAATGAACAATATCCAGATCATGTTTTCAAACTCAAACGCGCTTTGTATGGTTTAAAACAAGCACCTCGTGCTTGGTATGATAGACTTAAAACCTTTCTGTTAAAAACTGGTTTTTCTGTAGGCAAAGCAGACTCTACATTATTTGTTAAAATAGTGAATAATCATACCCTAATTGTTCAAATATATGTAGACGATATCATCTTTGGATCTTCTAACAGCACTCTTTGTGAAGAATTTTCTAAGTCCATGCAGAAAGAATTTGAAATGAGTATGATGGGAGAACTCACCTACTTTCTTGGACTGCATATTAAGCAAACCAAGGATAGAGTTTTCATCAATCAATCTAAATATGCTCGTGATCTTCTGAAGAGGTTCAACATGAACTCAACTGCTTCAAAATCTACTCCTATGAGCACTACTACTGTTTTGGACAAAGATGAAGATGGTAAGTCTGTTGATACAAAGGTATACCGAGGTATGATAGGATCACTTCTATATTTAACTGCTAGCCGTCCAGATATTATGTTCAGTGTTTGCTTGTGTGCTAGATTTCAGTCAAATCCAAAAGAATCACATCTTAAAGTTGTAAAAAGAATAATGAGATATTTAAAAGACAGTCGATTTTGGATTATTCTATTCAAAATCCTCTACATTTGATCTAATCTCATACAGCGACGCTGACTTTGCTGGAAGTAAATCTGATAGAAAAAGCACAAGTGGAACATGTCATATGCTAGGGCACTCACTTGTATCATGGTTCAGTAAGAAACAAAACTGTGTATCCTTATCAACTACTGAAGCCGAATATATTGCTGCTAGCCTAGCCTGTACACAAGTTATCTGGATGAAACAAACCTTAAAAGATTTTGGTTTAAATTTTGAAAATACAACTATTTTCTGTGACAATACTAGTGCTATAAACTTATCTAAAAATCCTATTCTACACTCACGAACTAAGCACATTCAAATAAGACATCACTTCTTAAGAGAACAAGTCTTAAACAATATTATTAAACTCGAATTCATACCCACTGATCAACAGTTAGCAGACATATTCACTAAACCATTAAAACATGAAGACTTCACACGTATTAGAAGAGAACTAGGAATATGCAAACTAAGTGACTTATAAATTAATCACACTTATTAAGATTATTGCTTTTGATAAAATCTTATTTTAAAAGGTTTTTTCTTATCGATTTTTTTTGTTTATTTTACTATTCAAAGTCAAACTATGTTTTCATATTTTCGTATACTCTCAATACTCATAGAAACACATTCATCATGACACATTCTTTATGTCTTTCAACTTATCATCTTTCAAGTACACCCTCATAATAACTTCTTGTCCTATCTCTTTTTACGTATATCCATAAAAACCATCTACGTTAAGTAAAAAGCCATCATGACTTGGATCACATCACTCATTTCATTACACCTTTTTGTATCTTTTGTCTTTTTGTGACAACCTCTCATACGATAAGCTAGCCGACCTCCAAACATGATTTCTCATAATGTTGATTATTATTCTTAATTAATTATATTCATATGACTTATTCCCTCTCATGATCTTGTATCAATATACTTCTCTAAAATCTTAAAACCTCTTATAAAAATTCAAAGTGATTATTTTTTGTATCACCTTTAAGTGGTTATATTTCACGTAAACTTTTACTATATCATCGATTATTTCATAGCCTAAGTATAATCTATTATCATCCTGTCACATCCTTTATGAAATCATTTGTTAAACTCTCCTTTGTCGACAACTTGTCCTCTATTTTTTTTTACTAGTATCACCTTTTTATTTCCTCTCTCTCTCTTTATTTCATATGAAGTGACTTTCCATCCGTGACCATAACTCTCTCATATATTTTATGTCTCTCTTAAATCGAGATTCATAAAAATCTTGTCTTCAAGCAAAACTTTATCTATTGGCTAATCTCACTCTACTTTATGTCATATCTAAATCAAGTGATTGTTGTCCTTTACAACCTTTCTCATTTTTCTACACATCCGTATCATCCTTTTATGTCTATTCACTCTCCTTTCACACTTATCAATATATATAAATAAAAATCATTATTGTCTCTCACTCATACCCTATGGGTTGTCCTATTCCAAACTCTCCATTCACGAATTAGGAATACTTCCACATAAAGTAAAATCATGGAGAAAAAGTTGCTTGTTTTATTAGGCCACTATTTTTAAAATCATTCACTCTTTTAAGTTCAACATGACACCCCATACTCTATTAATGACTTCTCTCACTAGTCGATAAACTCACCCATAGTAAAATCTATATATATACAAATTATTTCAAAACTATGTCCTTCTCAACCCAATATAATACACTATCTTCAAACATTGATTTGATTTGTCATTCACAAGTCTCTTAACTTACTACTCACGGATTTCCTTATTTGACTAAATTCAAAAAATCACTCACTTCCAATATCATTCAAAACCTATCAAAATTATTTTCATCCTTCTTTTTAATGGATTGGTTCATCCCACACCAATTCCACTCGTATCTATCCTCCTACAAACTATTACCCACTTCAAACTCGCCCTTCTTAGTCCTCCTTTCTTCCTTACAAACTCTTGCAATGGCCTCTTCCTCCTCCAACAATGTGATTACTGCAGCAGATCTAAGGTATCCAGATCTGTTTCACGATTACAACTTACTCTGCTCTCGCCCCATTCATGAAGGTAAATTGGTTAACTTCAACGACTTCGTGCTTTTTGACTTAGACAACTATCTCCCTGAACTCAAACATCTACTAGGATCTTCATCCCAAGCTGCCTACTATCCTGAACTAGTTCGACTATTCTATACAAACTTTTCTACTGATCATGAACAAACCACTATCACCACCAAAGTACGCGGACAACTGATGTTCTTTCATGCTTCCTCACTAGGTAGAATTCTAAACCTACCTTCCACCAGCACAGACCTTAACACCATAGTACCAATCGAACGATCGGTACTCCGAAAAATTCTTCTCTGCACCAACTGCTATCCACTTCCTTGGCACATGAGGAATCTTCAACCTCATGCTCAATTACTTGCCCAGATTCTTCTCCACAACATCTATCCCAAGCTTCCCCGCAAGGGATTAGTTCCACGTAAAATCTCTCTTCTTATATACGCAATTTTTTCTTCTACTCCGATAAACTGGTCCTCCATTCTTTTCGACCTTTTTATTCGCTATAAAAAATTCAAGCCTCTTCTTTTCGGGTGTTTCATAACTCCCATTCTCAAATTTTTCAAAGTACCCCTTCACAACGAAGTCATCCTCCATCCCTCTCAGGTCCTCGATGCTACCACCTTCAATCTAAGGTCCCTGCACATGCCCGGCTCTGATGAAGAAGATCCAACATCCACCTTCAATTACTTCCTTGCTCTGATGGATGTCCAGCGCTCTCAGGATCGTATTTTTCGCCGTCAAGCCTCGTTGCAGCAAACTCTACAAACCCTCCAGTCGGATCAAGTCAACCGAACACATCGACATCCTCCACCTTCGGGATAAAACTTTTTTTTTTTGGTCTGTAATAACTTTTAATTACTTTTGGTCTGTAATAACTCTCTTACTCTGATCCCTTCCTTTTTGTCCATGACAAAGGGGGAGAAAACCTGTCTCCATTATTGGAGAAATACTTTCTTTAAACATTTTTCAAATATTTTATCATATTATTATTTCTATGCATAATGTCTTTTTGACAGGGGGAGCATATTTTGTCATCATCAAAAAGGGGGAGAATGTTGAGAAACTCTGTTTTGATGTCACATAATATGATACACTGTCGTATTTGATTTTATATGATATGAAAATATGTCCTCTTGAAAAATGTTATATTATGACTGAATATGTTTTGCCATAAAACTAACGAGTATTTGATGCAAGGATATCTCACCCAAAAAGGATGAAGGCTTCCTGTTCAAGTACAACTTGTGCAATCATACTCCTTGGAGAAAAAGCTTGATGAGCCATGCATTCCTAAAAGTTCAAATGAAGAGATCGGCTACCTCAAGATGAAGACTTTTTTCTTCTTTAGAGTCATATGTAACAGAACCTTCAGGAACATGCATATTGCATATTACATACTCATTCATAAAAACTATATCATAAAAGTATACGATAGTTTCAAAAAGCTCCTTTTTGAAAACTAATAATTGTACCTTCTTACAACCCTTTATGAAAAAAGTTATTTTGTCATGTAATAATTGTACCTTACACTATATACAAGACAACATGAAAAGAAATGTAGGAAAAAGATAAAACATAAAATCGGCTACATAGAGAAAAACAAATATAATATGTTTTTGAAATGACTCTAGTTACCTTCTTTAAAGAAATGTTTTTAAATATAGGAAGAAGACAAAAACATAAAATCGGCTACATAGAGAAAAACAAATATAATATGTTTTTGAAAAGACTCTAGTTACCTTCTTTAAAGAAATGGTTTTAATATAAGAAGAAGACAAAAACATAAAATCGGCTACACAAAGAAAAACAAATATAATATGTTTTTGAAAGGACTCTAGTTACCTTTTTACAAAACCATAGAATGTCGACTTACTTGAAGTCATCATTCTCTGTGTACAAAGCATTAAATACCTCCTGTAACAAATCCTTGTTAATATCCTTCTCAGAGAATGTCGACTTTCTTGTAGTCCTCATTCTCTCTAAAGACTTTGAAAAACACAACATAAAGAAAACACTTGACATGACTATGTACAAATAAATATCTCAAAGCACTCATTGTACTTACACTCATTTAAAGCAAAGAAGTACTTATGTACCTCAAATCATTAATTAGAATGAAGACAAAACTACAAATCCAACGTTCAATGTACTATTGTAAGAAATAGACTTTTTACATAAAATATGTATTACCTAAAATATTACAACGACTAGTGTACCCTACATTTTACTTTTATAGAAAAAGGCATTCTCGAATTTCTCTAAAGATGTTTTTGAAATGACATAACATTTCACATTTCAAAAAAGGCTACGATTTCAAAATGTAACGACTACTTTTTTAAATCTATATAAACACACTCAAATAATCTATTCAACAATGGAATGGAATAGACGTGTGAGCTTACAACGAGAAAAATTCCTATTCGATATTTGAAAAGAGAGCCTTGAAAAAGAAAGAGAAAAAGAAAAGAAAGAAAAGAGAAAAAATCAAGTCCAGCTCTTTGACAAAGAGTATCCTCTGAGTGACAAACAGAACATTCTGAGAATCCTTCATTCGTGCATTCATATCATTCTGAAGGTTCTATAGGAAGTATTGTAACTCTGTTATTCACTGTTTTCCTTCTTTGTTGAAAGAAGTAGACCTCTGTGAAAGAGGGTGTTGCCCTTCTCTGTTGAGAGAAGAAGACCTCTGTGAAAGAGGGTGTTGTCCTTCTTTGTTGAGAGAAGAAGACCTCTGTGGAAGAGGGTGTGCCCCTTCTCTGTTGAGAGAAGAAGACCTCTGAGGAAGAGGGTGTTGTACTATTTATCCGGTGACTCGGATGTTATAGTGGAAAGCTCAAGTGGTTTGCTTGGGGACTGGATGTAGGTCTGGGTATTGACCGAACCAGTATAAATTTTGTGTTTTATGTGTTGTGCCTTATTGCCTGATTATTTTATTTTATCGATCTTTATCGTATTTCACTATTCACCCCCCCTCTAGTGGAATTTCATGGATTACCTCTAATCTTCACGCTGGATAATTTAAGAAACGCTTTACAACATACAACACCAAGCTGGAATGCGTGGATGCTAAACAAGACATGTAATGAGATTGTTACGACAATGAAGCCATACATGATACTTCAAGTACAAGGTTTTGATGATGAGCAAGTAGAATCAACTGCATTTCAGCTAAGGCTATGAAGAAATTGAAGAATTCGGTGAAGAATCTTTGAAGACTAGTGTGCAAATGTTTAATTCATTAAAAGTCTTAGATTCTTGTAAGAGCCTTACTTAGAGTGCATATTTAGGTTGCATTTCACCTTAAAAGTCTTTAGAAAAACTTTTCTAAAAGAAACTCTTTTGAAAATCTTTTTAGAAAACTCTTTTCTTAAATTTTCATGTTTATTAGTCGACCAATAGACTTAACAGTCGACTAATCCTTTCGCGCCATATTTTCTAAAAAGTCATTTTTGTCAAATTAGTCGACCGAAGGTTTTATCAGTCGACTGGACAGATTGTATGTTTTCTGGAAAATTAGCAGCAGTCGACTAATGATTTTTCAGTCGACTGAACAGAACATGTGTTTTCTGAAAAATTTAGCAGCAGTCGACTAATGCTTTTTATCAGTCGACCGAACAGAATGTTTGTTTTTCAGAAGTTTTTAGCAGCAGTCGACTAAAAGGTTTTTCAATCTACTGATGATATTATCAGTCGACTAATTTTTCTCAAGTCGACTAAGTTTCAAAAGTTCAGATTTTCAAACGGCTCGATTAACAGATCAGTCGACCGACGATAACTGTCAGTCTACTAATAACTAACTATTAGTCGACTAACTGATGTTTCAGTCGACTAATTTTGCCGTTTTTCTGAAACTTCAAAAAGGCGTGTCTTTTCATTTTTCAAACGTTTTGATCGTTCAAAATGGACAGTTTTGACACCCTTTCATACTCTCAACGTATGGAATCTTTTAACTATAAATATGAGTGCATTCTACACTCAAAAACATGAAATTCAATAGAATTATATTGAATTACTTCTTGCTTTTCACTCCTATCCATTCAAGTATTTATTTTCTCACTCACGTGATACTTTCACTTCAGTTTTTCACTCAAATCACTTTGAGAGATAGTGAATTCGTGAGTAGAGTATTTCAACAACCTCAAAAGCCAATTGCATTTCATTTGCATTCAAAAGGAAGGCTCATAGGTTGTATTGTAAGTTGTTATTTCTTTTGTGTAAAAAGAAGGACTCCTTGGTGTAAAGGAGTTGTTTGCTTTCAGTGGGATTGTTACTGAAAGTGGGACCGGTTATGGTCTGTGTGATCTTGCAGTTTACAAGGTTGATAGTGGAAAATCTCAAGCGGGTTTTGCTTGGGGACTGGATGTAGGTCGAGTTTGACCGAACCAGGATAAAATCTTGTGTTCTTTGTGTGTTTGCTTTGAGATTTGCAAAATCATTCAATATTCCACAGAAAGTTATAAAAGCACTATTCACCCCCCCTCTAGTGCTCGTTGCCTCGATCCTAGTGCACTTTCATTTGGTATCAGAGCACAGGTTTGCTATTACTTTGATTTGACCATCATCTAGCATGGCAACTACAACATCTCAGCACAAAGAAGGAAGCTCCTTTGTTCGTCCTCCTCTCTTCGATGGAACAAACTATGGATACTGGAAAGTAAGAATGACAATATTCCTGCAATCCATGGATCTCGATATCTGGAGAGTTGTTTCAGAAAAGTACCAAACTCCATCGATTTCAGCCGATGGACCGATGATGAAAAGAATACCGCTTCACTTAATGCCAAGGCAATGAATGCCTTATATTGTGGCGTTGACAAGGTAGAGTTCAATCGCATCTCTCAATGCTCTACAGCTAATGAAATCTGGCATACTCTTCTCGTAACTCATGAAGGTACGTCAACGGTATAGGAATCTAAAATTGCTTCTTTAGTTCATAAATTTGAATTGTTCAAAATGAAGCAAAATGAATCTATATCGGACATGGCAACTAGAATGACCGATATAACTAACACTTTGAAATCCCTTGGAAAAGAATATTCACAAGTGGATTTAGTCAGAAAGATTCTAAGGTGTTTAACTCCTGAATGAGAGAGAAAAATCACTGCTATTGAAGAAGCAAATGATCTCAATACTCTCACTCTTGAAGACTTAGTTGGTAACCTAATGGCATATGAGGTCCAACTTCAAGACAGACAAGAAGAAGAGCCTAAAAAGAAGTCTCTTGCTTTTAAGGCTACTTCTGACTCAGAAAATTCTAAAGAAGATGAAGATGAAGATATTGCCCTCATCACAAGGCAATTCAGAAGATTCATCAAAAAGGGAAGATTTCAAAGAAAGGCAAAGAAAGCAGATTCTTCCATTCCCAATGAAGTAAAGTGTTTTAACTGCAAAAAGGCAGGACATATCAAGAAAGATTGTCCTCTTCTCAAATTCAAGCCCAAGGACCAATTCAAGAAGAAAAAGGCATTTCAAGTCTGTTGGGATGATAGTGACTCCTCTTCCGATGAAGAATCAAATGAAGAAGTCGCCAACATGTGTTTTGTAGCACAAGAAGATTCGGTAAGTCAATTTGACTATGATGAGTTATTTGAAGCATTTAATGATTTATATGCTAAATTTAAGAGTCTTAGTTCTAAAAATAAAGAGTTAAAAACTGAAAATTTAACTCTTGACTCTCAAAATAAAGTATTACTTCAAGAAATAGAAGATCTCAAGAAGGAAAATTCTTGCCAAGCACTTGAGATAAAAGAAATTGGAGTTAGAACCAATCTCTTACAAAAAGAAATATCTAGTCTTAAAGAAAAGTCAAATGATCTTCTTTCTATAGTGACCAAATTCACAAATGGTCAAGAGAATCTAGAAAAACTTCTTGGTTCTCAAAGATGCTCGGTTAATAAAACCGGATTGGGATATAGCTTCTTTGATACTCAAAATAGACCAAACTATGTGGTGAAAAATCAAAGACATTATTCTCAACCTTTCGTTCATAAAACTAAATTTTCTAGTAGAAATACATCTAGAAATGTTTATTCTAAATCCTTTTATAGAAAGAATACTTATTATCAAAGGAAACCAAAATCCAAATGGATATGGGTTCCTAAGACTAACTCTCATGGACCCAAAAATAGAAAGGGGTCAAATGCTCTGTTTTCTGATTTTGTTGTAGGTACACAACATAAGGAGCAAATGGATATTGGACAGCGGTTGTTCCAAACATATGAATGGAAAGCCGGAGTTATTTTCCACCCTCCAAAATAAGGATGGAGGAACTGTCACCTTTGGTGACAATAACAAGGGAAAAGTGATAGGTATTGGTAATATTGGTAATCCAAAATTTCCCTTGATAGAAAATGTTCTTTTAGTGGATGGTTTAATGCATAATTTAATATCTATTAGTCAATTATGTGATAAAGGTTTTCATGTTTCTTTTGAAAATGATTTATGCTTAATTTCTGATTTTCAATCTAAAAAGATCATTTTTAAAGGTAAAAGAAGAAACAATGTGTATGAACTGTATCTAGATGAATTACCCTCTTTTAATGAAAAATGTCTTATTGTGTCAAATGAAATTCAATGGTTATGGCACAAGAGACTTGGACATGTTAATTTTAAAATTATTTCAAAATTATCCAAGAATGATCTTGTAAGAGGCCTACCTAGAATACCATATAAAAAGGATCACTTATGTGATGCTTGTCAAAGGGGTAAACAAATCAAGAGTTCTTTTAAAGCTAAAGATATAGTTTCAACAAAACGTCCTCTTGAACTTTTACATTTAGATCTATTTGGACCATCTAGAATTCAAAGTTTGAATGGTAGCAAGTATGCTTTTGTTATAGTAGATGATTATTCTCGGTTTACATGGGTGATTTTTCTAAAAAGCAAAAATAATGCTTTTTTAGAATTTTCTAAACTTTGTAGAAGAATTACAAATGAAAAATCTACATCTATTATTAAAATTCGTAGTGATCATGGTGGTGAATTTGAAAATGAATCTTTTCTAAAGTTTTATGATTTACATGGTATATCTCACAACTTTGCTTTTCCTAGAGCGGCTCCACAAAATGGAGTTGTTGAAAGAAAGAATAGAACTTTGCAAGAATGTGCTAGAACCATGCTTCAAGATAAAAATTTACCAAAATATTTTTGGGCTGAAGCAATTAATACAGCATGTTATGTCTTAAATCGTGTTCTTATTCGACCAATTTTACATAAAACATGTTTTGAATTGTATTATGATCGTATACCAAAGATCTCATATTTCAAAATTTTTGGTAGTAAATGTTTCTTGTTAAATACCAAAGATAATCTTGATAAGTTTGATTCAAAATCAGATGAATCAATATTTCTTGGATATTCTTCTAGAAGTAAAGCATATTGTATTTTCAATAAAAGAACATCTTGTATTGAAGAATCTCTACATGTTGCATTTGATGAGAATTGTGAGCAGGTTATACCTCTAAGCGAAGAAGAAGAAGCAATACTTCAAGAAGAACCCTTGATAGAGAGTACTTCTCAAGAAAATATTCCTCTTCAACCGGTTTGGAAAGAAGTTCCTAATCATCCACATGAACAAGTTATTGGTGAAATAAAGAGTGGTGTCCAAACTAGAAGGCAGTTAGAAAAATATATTGCAAATGTTGCTTTCATATCTAAATTAGAACCAAAGAATATCAATGAGGCATGTGATGATGAATTTTGGCTTTTGGCCATGTCTGAAGAACTTAACCAATTTACTAGGAATGATGTTTGGGATCTAGTTGATAGACCAAAGGATCATCCAGTAATTGGAACAAGATGGGTCTTCCAAAATAAGCTGGATGAAAATGGTGAAGTCATTCGTAACAAAGCAAGGCTAGTGGCACAAGGCTATAATCAAGAAGAAGGCATAGATTTTGATGAAACCTATGCACCAGTGGCTCGATTAGATTCAATTCGTATGATGCTTGCTTTTGCTAGTTACATGAACTTCAAGTTATATCAAATTGATGTTAAGAGTGCATTTTTAAATGGACACATCAATGAAGAAGTTTATGTAGAGCAACCCCCAGGCTTTGAAAATGAGAAATATCCAAAAAAGGTCTACAAATTGAAAAGAGCTCTGTATGGACTCAAACAAGCACCAAGAGCGTGGAATGAAAGACTACAAAATTTTCTAGAACAATCTGGTTTTTCCATTGGTCGGGTAGACTCTACTTTATTTATTAAAAATCTTAATTCAGATATTCTTATTATGCAAATTTATGTTGATGACATAATATTTGGTTCTACTAATGATTCTCTTTGTAAAGAATTTGCTAAGGCTATGCAGGAAGAGTTTGAAATGAGCTTGATGGGCGAATTAAACTACTTCCTTGGACTTCAAATAAAGCAAACTGAAGAAGGAATCTTCATCAATCAGGGTAAGTATACAAAAGAACTTCTCAAGAGATTTGGGATGGACTCATCGAAATCAAGAAGGAATCCTATGAGTACAACTACTTCTCTTGATAAAGATGAAAATGGTAAAAGTGTAGATACTAAGCTCTACAGAGGTATGATCGGATCTCTATTATACTTAACTGCTAGTCGACCTTATATTATGTTTAGTGTTTGTATGTGTGCAAGATTTCAAGCTAATCCAAAGGAAGCTCATTTAACTGCAGTAAAACAAATTCTTCGTTATTTGAAAGATACTTCAGATTTCGGTTTGTTTTACCCAAAATCATCTTCCTTTGATTTAGTTTCATATAGTGATGCAGATTTTGCAGGAAGTAAATCTGATAGCAAGAGTACTAGTGGAACTTGTCATTTCTTGGGAAATTCCTTAGTCTCTTGGTTTAGTAAAAAGCAAAATTCAGTATCACTCTCAACAACTGAAGCTGAATATATAACAGCTAGTTTAGCATGTTCACAAGTACTTTGGATGAAACAGACCTTAAAAGATTTTGGTTTGAATTACTCCACAACAACTATTTATTGTGATAACACTAGTGCTATAAATCTTTCAAAAAATCCTATTCAGCACTCAAGAACTAAGCATATTGAAGTTAGACATCATTTTTTAAGAGATCATGTGTTAAAAGGAGATATTTCGTTAAATTTTATTTCCACTAAAGAACAACATGCCGATATCTTCACTAAACCTCTTAAAAATGAAGATTTTATGAGAATTAGGAGAGAACTACGTATTTGCTCGTTTTTGAATTTATAAAAATGCTGATTTTTGAACAAAATCTCAAAATCGCACTATATTAGTCGACCGATAAAATTTTAGTCGACTGGTGTTTTATATTCTGGAATGTATCGCACCATATTAGTCGACCGATATATTTCTAGTCGACTGATGATATTTTTAGAATAAGTCGCACTTTTTAGTCGACCGATAAAGTTTTAGTCGACTAAATTTTTTTTTAAAAAAAATTTAAGTGAAGGGACCCGACACCCCTTGGATTTGTTTTAAAACCTATTTTTTTAAAAAAAAAGAGGCATCGTTTCACTTCGTACCTTTTCCTTTTTCTTAAAAACGAAACCCTTAAACCCCTCTTTCTCTCTTGCCTCTCTCTCTTCCGAAAAACCCTCGGAGTGCCATTCGACTACATCATCGCCGGGATTTTCTTACCGTAACAGAGAGACGCCAGAATCTTCTGGCCGTGATCTTGAAACGTCGGAACTCTCTTGCCGTGTTTTAAAATATTGATACGAGTTAAAAGTCTATTTTGCTTATGCTATTTTTGCCCTTACTCTTTTTTATTCTGACAAAGGGGGAGAAAAAGATAAAGATAGCATTACATTGAAATTGCAGGAGATCTTGAGAAAAAGATGATAGCAATTACATTACAGGAGATCTTGCATGAGAAATGCAAAATTAAGAGAAAAAGAAAGCTTTGAATGAATGTATTTCTAAATACATGAAGAAATGATGAATGGAAATGCAAACCAATCAATATGTGATATATGTGCTTTTAAATGTGCTGACTTTTAATGTTTTGCAGCATATTGATAGGGGGAGTAAAATCTCCATCTATGCATCTAAATGCTTCATCTTTGATTAAGTTTGTCATCATCAAAAAGGGGGAGATTGTTACGACAATGAAGCCATACATGATACTTCAAGTATAAGGTTTTGATGATGAGCAAGTAGAATCAACTGCATTTCAGCTAAGGCTATGAAGAAATTGAAGAATTCGGTGAAGAATCCTTGAAGACTAGTGTGCAAATGTTTAATTCATTAAAAGTCTTAGATTCTTGTAAGAGCCTTACTTAGAGTGCATATTTAGGTTGCATTTCACCTTAAAAGTCTTTAGAAAAACTTTTCTAAAAGAAACTCTTTTGAAAATCTTTTTAGAAAACTCTTTTCTTAAATTTTCATGTTTATTAGTCGACCAATAGACTTATCAGTCGACTAATCTTTTCGCGCCATATTTTCTAAAAAGTCATTTTTGTCAAATTAGTCGACCGAAGGTTTTATCAGTCGACTGGACAGAATGTATGTTTTCTGGAAAATTAGCAGCAGTCGACTAATGATTTTTCAGTCGACTGAACAGAATATGTGTTTTCTGAAAAATTTAGCAGCAGTTGACTAAAAGGTTTTTCAGTCTACTAATGATATTATCAGTCGACTAACTTTTCTCAAGTCGACTAAGTTTTAAAAGTTCAGATTTTCAAACGGCTCGATTAACAGACCAGTCGACCAACGATAACTGTCAGTCTACTAATAACTAACTATTAGTCGACTAACTGATGTTTCAGTCGACTAATTTTTCCGTTTTCCTGAAACTTCAAAAAGGCGTGTCTTTTCATTTTTCAAACGTTTTGATCATTCAAAATGGACAGTTTTGACACCCTTTCATACTCTCAACGTATGAAATCTTTTAACTATAAATAAGAGTGCATTCTACACTCAAAAACATGAAATTCAATAGAATTATATTGAATTACTTCTTGATTTTCACTCCTATCCATTCAAGTATTTGTTTTCTCACTCACGTGATACTTTCACTTCAGTTTTTCACTCAAATCACTTTGAGAGATAGTGAATTCGTGAGTAGAGTATTTCAACAACCTCAAAAGCCAATTGCATTTCATTTGCATTCAAAAGGAAGGCTCATAGGTTGTATTGTAAGTTGTTATTTCTTTTGTGTAAAAAGAAGGACTCCTTGGTGTAAAGGAGTTGTTTGCTTTCAGTGGGATTGTTACTGAAAGTTGGACCGATTATGGTCTGTGTTATCTTGTAGTTTACAAGGTTGATAGTGGAAAATCTCAAGCGGGTTTTGCTTGGGGACTGGATGTAGGTCGAGTTTGACCGAACCAGGATAAAATCTTGTGTTCTTTGTGTGTTTGCTTGGAGATTTGCAAAATCATTCAATATTCCGTAAAAAGTTATAAAAGCACTATTCACCCCCCCCCTCTAGTGCTCGTTGCCTCGATCCTAGTGCACTTTCAGAGATGAGGTGTTTCATGTATATTGCAATATATAATATCCAAGGTGTGAGCAAAATTGTTGGATACGCAGCATGCATTAATTTAAATCTAGATGTAATGCAGCAAGAAAAAAAAAATGAATGCAGAACAGGGGGTGTGGCAATGTGGTTTTTTTCTCTACAGCCGATCAAATCTACGATTCAAAACCTGCTTTCACAACGAATTAGATCTATTGTTCAGACTTATTTTCAGCAAACCAAATCTGCTAATACAGCAGATCAGAAAAAATTAGACCTGCTATGACGACTGATCATGAATCCATTGGGTCTTCCAATCAATACACTGCTGCGCATCAGAAAACCAAAAAAATATTGATGCTATGTTGACAAAGCATAGAGAAAAAGAAGAAAAAAAGAAAGAAAACGAAATAATAATAAAAGAGCCATTTGAACAGAAAAAAAAAGGTTGTGACCCACAACATCCAATCCAAGAGAGCATGCTAAAAAAAAAAAAATCTATTGTAGATTGGCATTTACAAACTCTAGTATATCACTGAGTAGGCCCTCTTGCTCCACAGAATTTTCATGATTGCCATGAAATCCAACCGCTGAAATTTCATTTATAGAAATTTGGCAAGTCTGAAATCTCTCATCAAGGTATGTAGCCTTTAGGTCCAAAGCAGAGACATGCAACGTTTGTTGTTCCAATGATTCAATTAGTTTATGGGCAACATTTCTGAGATGATTAATCATATTGACAAGAGTTTTTGTAGCAATCATCTTTAAAGTCATCTAGCACCACCTGTTTACGCTTATTATAAGCATAAGACTCTTCACAATATTCAGCTACAAAACAACATTGCAGCCTCAAAATAGAATCAAGGGTAGGTATGATGGAGTCCAGATCAATGAATGTAACATTACAAATGATGCCCTGTGGTGAAGCTGAAGGTTGTGTGCCATTTCATAGGCCTGAGTGTGAAGCCTCCAAGAGGTGGTGGGGCACTTGAGTTGGGTGTGTGTGTGTGCACAAGGTATGTGTGCACTATGGAAGGAGAAATAAGGTGTAGGTGGTGACAGGATGTGCTTAACTTGTGCATACAGGTGCTTGTGAAGATGTGGTAGCTGCAAGGAGTGTAACGCCCCAAAATTTCAAACTTTTGAACCTTTCAGAAACAGGCAAGAGACTAAAAGAAATCTCTTTATTTCAGAGTTGGTTTATGAAATCAGTGGAAAACCATTCTTTTGATAATTTCAGAAAGGCAAGCTGACAACTTTGGGCGCGTTAGCTGAAGAACCAAAACATACAAACCATGCTACTTGAAAAAGGCACTTCCATTAAAAGAAGGTTCTAAAAGTACAAAATTCGGATATCCCAAGGAAACTTCGTTACAAGACCCAAAACATCCAGGATGCGAGCTAAGAGCAGGAAGAAGAAAGTCTTGAAGCCATCTTGCCATCGCGCCATCGCCCATGGAGTACCTAATCATCACCTGTACCCATAGAATGGGTTAGTTTCACGAAAAACTAGTAGGGGAACAAGAGAGACTACAAAGAACTGAATTATGTACATTTAATTCAATAAGTTACGCAGTTTAAAGCAAATATGCAATTAAACAGGTAAGCAATGCATGCAGATAAATAGTGCAAACACATAAGTTGTGCAAGCGAGTCAGTAGTGCAAGCGAATAGGTAGTGCAAGCGAATCAGTAGTGCAAGCGAATCAGTAGTGCAGGCGAGTCAGTAGTGCAAGCGAATCAGTAGTGTAAGCGAATCAGTAGTGCAAGCGAGTCAGTAGTGCAAGCGAATCTGACGACCCAACAACCAGTGTGGACAGACTTTATGTTTTGATATTACTGGCCTGCGGGTACGCGCAGGCAAAACGTAGAAACAACTGAGACTAGTTCGGGCGTCTGTTATTCTATGTATTTTCAATAACCCGAATAGCTAGTTGAGTCCGCTCCAAAGGGACGGCTTTAGCCGAGAGAGGATTCCCCAAAGGAGGCAGTGCCACAGATGCATCCAACTTCTGCAGAAGTGTTGAGCTGACTATTGTAGCTCCTTTCCCCAAACTCCAATGACTGGGGAGGCCGGATCATTGCCTGTAGGGTGGTTGTTAACAACCTGTCCATTGGAGTTTGTACGACTCTGTCCTTTCCTTGACAGACAACTAGAAACGAATAGGTACGTTAGGGGTTGCTTAGCTAACAACCCATTCTATGTTGTGGTCTTTAAACCACTCGAGCATCTTGCCTGTGAAGGCGAATGTGAGGCCATTTATGTGATTACAGCATTGTGCATTTAGCACTGATCGAGGTCGCAGGACCGTCTCATCCGATCATCGCAATACTAGACGTGTCGTGCACGACTATAAGTACTCTAGGATGAAGGGGGTATAGCTCCTCAATAGAAGCCTCAACAGGAGTGTTTCACAAAGATGTAAAGTTTATCAACTTTACTTTATCCTTTGAAACAACAGTACCTTGTGCCAATATTATGCATGCGATTTTCTAGAACCTCATCTGCTATCGGGGTATCTACATGCCTCACATGACTCGATACCGACCTCGATAGACAGGATACAGGTTTCTCAACAGAACCCCAACTCGTCTGCAGAACTGCATACTCAAGGAGTCAGGATCCTTGCAAGGTATCCCTCTCCTTAGACGAGGATGTAACGCTAGCTCCCAACTCAACTCTCGTCGCAAGAGAGAAAGTGGTAAATGCCCCTTGCATCCTCCACGAGGATGCCCTTAAGGCATACGCAAAGAGCAAGAACCTGCACATCATCTGCAATAGCAAGGCAGTACCAACACATATGCAAAAGCAAGAGCCTTGCCGCAAAGCGCGAAGGCAAGGTAAAGGCGGTAAGCAGAAGTGCAACACAATAAAAGGCAAGGATCGCGAAACCGCGTCCTTGAGTTAAGTGCATACTCGTATAAATATATATACTTGTATATATATATATATTCATTTAATGATCGTTTTTAGTTTAATTAAACTTAATTCAATTATCCAAGTCTTCCGTACAATCTTCCCCTACCTTGGAGAGTTACGAGCTTACTGGCGTCTACGGATGTATACGATTGACGGCTCGAGTCGCGGAGCGCGAGTGGGATCCGTTGTAGCTGCAATTATGCAATATTAGCATGCAACCCAAACAAAAGCAAAAGAAAGGAGAAGACTCGACTTCTTCGATAGATAGGGCTGGGCCAACCATCCCAATTGACTCAAAAAAAGGATGGGGTAGGGCCAAATGACCCTTGCTGCTAAAGAACAGGTGCAGGGGCCATCGGCCCCCGCTGGTTGTTTTTAAAAAGACAGGGGCCTAAATCTTAAAAGAAAAGAAAAAGAAAAGCAGGGGACCATCGGCCCCTGTTGGTAAAGTACAAAGACAGGGGCCAATGGCCCCTGCTGGAAAAGTACAAAGGTAGGGGCTGATGGCCCCTGCGGGAAAAGTACAAAGGCAGGGGCCGATGGCCCCTGCTGGAACAACAAAAAGGGAAGGGGCCGATGGCCATTGCTGGAACAGTAAAAGGGGCAGGGGCCTTCGGCCCCTGCTGGAATAGCAACAACAAAAAAAAAAAGGGGCAGGGGCAGATGGCCTCTGCCAGAAGAATGAGCAAGGAGAGAAAGACGCAGAGGTCAATAGCCCTCCCCCCTGCGCCCTTTGGGAGAGGAGGCAGGGGCCAAAGGCCCCTGTCGATTGTATTAACAGGATACGAGACATGGACCAAAGGTCCTTGTCGGTTCCTTAGAGGAACAGGAGGCAGGGAGGGGTCTCGACCCTCCATGGTAAAGTAAAAAGGGCAGGCAGGGGGCCCTAAACCCCCTGCCGAAACCCTTCTCACAGGCGGCAGGGGTTTTACCCTTGCCGACCTGTCGGCAACAGGTGGGGTTAAAACCCCTGTTGCACGGCCCATTCCCATCGTAAACAACCGACGGGAAGGGCTTTGCCCCTCTGTCGATGACAGGGAGAAGAGGGGAAATGAGGGAGGAGAGGCGGCAAAAAGAAAGAGAAAAGGGAGAGCAAGGCGTACCTGGTGGTCGCCGGAGGGAACTCGCCGGCAGAAAGAGGGTTGATGCTGTCGGTGGCGGTGGACTGTCGAGAGGTGTCGGTGGGCTGTCGAGAGAGAGAGAGAGTCAGAGACACCGAGGGAAACGAGAGGGACGGTGAGGGAGAGAGTCGGGGACGAGAGGGTGAGAGAGAACAGAGAGCGAGAGGCAGTGAGGGGGGTTTCGTAACCCTCCTCCCGCCTGCCTCGCTGTCTTTAAAAGACTGCGAGAGGCGGTGGTCCGGGTCGGGTCCGGATCCGGCCCGAATCAAAACATTTTTTTTTGCTGTTACATCCTACCCTTCTTAAAATAATTTTGTCCGCGAAATTGCTATTGCATATATTGGTCAAAATACAAGTCAGGGTATTTTTCCCTAATATCAGACTCAGGCTCCCATGTACATTCATTAATTCCATGGTGTTGCCAACATACTTTTACAAGAGAAATCATATTCGATCTGAGCACTTGGTCTCGACGATCAACGATTGCCACTGGTCTTTCCTCGAACGTCAAGTCTTTTTGGATATCCACATCATCATAATGAATGATGTGCGATGGGTCGTGAACGTATCTTCTCAGCATAGATACGTGAAAGACGTTGTGGATCTGAGCGTATTGAGGAGGCAGTGCAACGCGGTAAGCCGCCTCGCTGATCCGATCCAGGATCTAAAAGGTCCGACAAATCGCGAACTCAGCTTTCCCTTCTTCCCGAACCGAAAAATGCTCTTTATAGGAGATACCTTAACAAAAACCATATCTCCCGTTGAGAACACGAGCTCTCTACGTCGACGATCGGCGTAACACTTCTGCCGACTTTGCGCGGTACGCAGACGTTCCCTGATCATCTGCACTTGCTGAATATAGTGTTGTAGCACTATAGGTGAATCTAGCATCCGTTCACCAACCTCATCCCAGTAAACAGGTGATCGACAAGGCTTCCCGTACAAAGCTTCGTACGGGGCCATACCGATACTCGCATGATAACTATTATTGTACGCGAATTCTGCCAACCCGGTATGAGAGTCCCACTCTCCCTTCCAGTCTAACATGCACGCTCGCAGCATGTCCTCCAAAGTCTGAATCGTGCGTTCAGATTGTCCGTCGGTCTGAGGGTGGAAGGCAGTGCTGAATTTTAGCTTTGTGCCCAAGGCCAACTGCAGCTGCCCCAAAAACCTGGAGGTGAACCTCGGGTCACGATCGGAGATGATTAACACCGGAACACCGTGCAATCTCACAATCTCCCTGACATAGAGGTCTGCCAAGCTGTCCAGTGACTGACTGATCCGTATAGGGAGGAAATGCGCTGATTTAGTGAGTCGATCCACGATCACCCAAATCGCATCGTGTTTCCTCTGCGTCCTCGGCAAACCAACGATGAAGTCCATCGAGATATCGTCCCACTTCCATTGTGGAATCTCCATCTGTTGCATCACTCCGCCTAGTCGCTGGTGCTCGATCTTAACCTATTGGCAAGTCAAGCACTTCGAAACGTACTCGGCTACGTCCCGCTTCGTTCCACTCCACCAATATCTACGCTGCAAATCTTTGAACATCTTTGTGCCACCCGGGTGAATCGTATACTTGGACTTGTGGGCCTCAGCGAGAATCTCATCTCTCAAAATAGGGTCTTCCGGCACCCAGAGACGATCCTTACGCCATACACCTCCTTCCTCACTCAGTCAGAAGGGGGTATCGGCCCGCTACGCTAGAGCCTTCAGCTTTTCGTACTGTGCATCGATCTTTTGACTAACAAAGATCTTTGATAATAGCTCAGGTTGAGCTACCATGCTGGAAAGACTGATCAAAACTGGAGTGACCGCAAACGGTTCCCACGATATTAGATCCTCGATCAGCTTCCACCCCGCAAATAACAAATTAACGGAAACGCTGGGAGACTTGTGGCTCAGTGCGTCGGCCACAACGTTCGCTTTTTCTAGGTGGTAGGATAAGGTAAAGTAGTAATCCTTGAGGAATTCCAGCCAATGTCGCTGCCTCATATTCAGCTCCTTCTGCGAGAACAAATATTTTAGGCTCTTATAATCTGTAAAAGCCTCGAACCGCTCCTCATACAAATAGTGCTGCCATATCTTCAATGCGAAGACCACCGCTGCTAACTCCAAATCATTAGTCGAATAATTCTTATAATGTATTTTAAGTTGGCGCGATGCATAGGCGATCACTTTATCGTTCTGCATTAAGACGCAACCCAAGCCTATCCCGGAAGCGTCGGTGTAAATCATGAAGCCGCCTTGACCCGAAGGTAATGCCAAAATAGGAGCAGTCGTAAGACGTTCCTTCAACATCTGAAAACTGCTCTCACACATGTCGTCCCAAACGAACTTAGCTTCTTTCTTCAGGAGCTGCGTCAAGGGTAGAGAGATCTTAGAAAAGTCTTGGATAAATCTTCTGTAATACCCAGCTAATCCAAGAAAACTCTGAATGTCACGAACATTCCTTGACTGCTGCCAACTGAGTACAACCTCGATTTTTGCTGGATCCACGGACACACCTTCCTTGGAGATGACATGTCCCAAAAACATGATCTCCTCGAGCCAAAACTTGCACTTAGAGTACTTAGAGAACAAATGCTCCTTTCGCAAAGTTTCGAGAATAACTCTCAAGTGCTCACGATGTTGCTCCCAGCTATCTGAATATACCAAGATGTCGTCGATGAACACGATCACGAAGGTGTCCAAGAAGGGTTTGAACACCCTATTCATGAGATCCATGAACGCTGCAGGAGCGTTAGTGAGTCCGAAGGGCATGACCATAAATTCGTAATGCCCATATCGGGTCCAGAAGGTCGTCTTGGAGATATCATCTCCCTTAATTCTGAGTTGATGGTACCCAGATCTAAGGTCGATCTTTGAGAAGATCTTGGCCCTCTGCAACTGATCGAACAGATCCTCGATGCGTGGCAACGGGTACTTATTCTTTATTGTCGCCTGGTTGAGCATCTGATAGTCGATGCACAATCGCAATGATCCGTCCTTCTTTTTCACGAACAAGACGAGAGCTCCCCAGGGTGAGACACTGGGGCAAATGAATCCCTGATCCATCAACTCTTGCAACTGCTTCTTGAGCTCTTCAAGCTCGGTTGGCGCCATCCGATATGAAGCCTTACAAATTGGCGCAGTACCCGGCAGCAACTCGATGCTAAACTGTACCTTGCGAGGTGGAGGAAGACCTGATAGTTCCTCCGGGAAGACGTCTGGAAAATCTCAAACAACCTCCAAGTCTCCCATCGAGACTCGCGTCGGCTCGGACTGGATGACACTAACCAAAAAGGCAGTGCATCCCTTCTTGAGGTAGCTCTGCGTCTTCAGCGACGAAATCAACTTGCTCGCCCGAACAGGTTTCACGATCTTAAATTCCACTTTGGGCATTCCTGGTGGAGACAAAACAATCCTGCTATCTCGGTAGAAAATCTTGGCATGATACTTGTGCAGCCAATCCATGCCTAGGATGATGTCAAATTCCGTCATCACCAGCAGGATAGCACAAGCCGATAAATGCCGATCTGCCAAGACTACGTCCAACTCTAGTACGTAGGCCGCACAAACAGTATTTTTCGCAATCGGGTTATACACTTCAAGGGTATTATGCAAGGGTTTTACAGGTATGTGCAAAAACCCAGCAAAATTTACCGATATAAACGAGTGTGTGGAACCATAAAAAAAAAGCACAAAAGCATCCTGGTTAGCGACAAAAATGGTACCTTGCACAAGTTCGCCCTTGGTCAACTGCTCGGCCTTGGCTGAGTAGACGCGCCCCAGCGCCCTCCTCTGACCGCTCAACTGCGGTTGTGGCGACTGATACTACTATTGCTGTTGTGGTGGCCGAGGGAGCAGAGGTGCTCCACTGGTCTGCCTGGCGTCGTCAGCCATTTTTTTGAGATAATCGCGGGCGTAGTGGCCTATCTTGCCATAATACAGGCATTCGCCTGTGTCGAGCGGGCACGCTTGTCCAATGTGAGATCGACCACACCAGGGGCACACATTTTCAGTCTGTTGTCTGGCTGGAGGGTTGCCCTGAGGCCGCTGACGCTTCGAAGGAGGATATCGTTTCCTTACTCCTTCGCTCTTCACAGGAAGGAATGATCATTTGCCTGGGTCGCCGGAAGGTGTCTTTGGCTCACCACCCGTAGCGGGTGGCCCCCTGCCCTGAGTACTCTTAGTGCGCTCCCAAGCCTCACTCAGGAGGGTGGCAGCAACAAGTGCCGCAAAGAAGGTCAAGGGCATGCTGGTTAGGACCCGATACATGAGCCCCTCCTTCAGCCCTCGAACAAACTTTCCTGCTCGCTCGCGATCATCCGCGAACAGGTTGGGACAATAGGGTTCTAAGCGCTGAAATTTGGCGATATAATCCGTCAAACTCGAATTGCCCTGGCTGAGCTCCAAAAACTCCACCTTCTTCTTCTCCCTCGCATGAGGCGAGAAGTTGTTCTCCAAGAAAGCCTTTCTGAAAGTTTCCCAAGGAATGGGCGAAATTCTCGAAAACTGCACACTCCGGGCCATGTCCCACCAACTGCGGGCATTCTCCTTTAGTCTAAAGGTCCCGAATAACGTCTTCTTGTCATCGGGCACTGATAAGACATCGAACACTTGTTTCACCTCCTTCACCCAGTTATCGGCCATGTCTGGGTCGGGCTTGCCGTCGAAGGTCGGGGGGTCAAGCTTCAAAAATTTCTCATACGTCACTGCGGTATGCGGCCTCGGCTCAAGAACTGGTGTTGGTTCCCTTTGGGAACGAATCTAGTCTCACATAGCCGTTGCTAAGGAACTTATGGAATCCATCACGAATTCCTGCTGATCTGACCATTCGTCAGCAGACCCTTCATTCGAGTTCTTTGCCATCCTTGGAGTAAACAAGGAATACCGATAATTAGAAATTTCAGAAAGCTCAAAATAAGCCAAAAACATAAGTACTATTCATGTTTAACATGAGTAGTTTAGGAAAACCCAGCAATGCTGGTACATAAGCAGAACACGTCAAGCCTCTTAGCTTAACAATGGAAAATACACCTACTAAGCAAAAAGAAAGGTATACTCACAACGCGATGCGGATGCTCAATGGTCAAGAATCCTTGCTTCCTTTAGCTCTGATACCAAGTTCTAACGCCCCAAAATTTCAAACTTTTGAACCTTTCAGAAACAGGCAAGAGACTAAAAGAAATCTCTTCATTTCAGAGTTGGTTTATGAAATCAGCGGAAAACCATTCTTTTGATAATTTCAGAAAGGCAAGCTGACAACTTTGGGCACGTTAGCTGAAGAACCAAAACATACAAACCATGCTACTTGAAAAAGGCACTTCCATTAAAAGAAGGTTCCAAAAGTACAAAATTCGGATATCCCAAGGAAAATCCGTTACAAGACCCAAATAATCCAGGACGCGAGCTAAGAGCAGGAAGAAGAAAGTCTTGAAGCCATCTTGCCATCGCGCCATTGCCCATGGAGTACCTAATCATCACATGTACCCATAGAATGGGTTAGTTTCGCGAAAAACTAGTAGGGGCACAAGAGAGACTACAAGGAACTGAATTATGTACATTTAATTCAATAAGTTACGCAGTTTAAAGCAGATATGCAATTAAACAGGTAAGCAATGCACGCAGATAAATATTGCAAACACATAAGTTATGCAAGCGAGTCAGTAGTGAAAACGAATAGGTAGTGCAAGTGAATCAGTAGTGCAAGCAAATCAGTAGTGCAAGCAAATCAGTAGTGCAAGCGAATCTGACGACCCAACAACCAGTGTGGACAGACTTTATGTTTCGATATTACTGGCCTGCGGGTATGCGCAGGAAAAACGTAGAAACAACTGAGACTAGTTTGGGCATCTATTATTCTATGTATTTTCAATAACCCGAATAGCTAGTTGAGTCCGCTCCAAAGGGACGGCTTTAGTCGAGAGAGGATTCCCCAAAGGAGGCAGTGCCACGGATGCATCCAACTTCTGCAGAAGTGTTGAGCTAACTATTGTAGCCCCTTTCCCCAAACTCCATTGACTGGGGAGGCCAGATCATTGCCCGTAGGGTGGTTGTTAACAACCTGTCCATTGGAGTTTGTACCGCTCTATCCTCTCCCTTGACAGACAACTAGAAACGAATAGGTACGTTAGGGGTTGCTTAGCTAATGACCCATTCTATGTTGTGGTCTTTAAACCACTCGAGCATCCTGCCTGTGAAGGCGAATGCGAGGTCATTTATGTGATTACAGCATTGTGCATTTAGCACTGATCGAGGTCGCACAACCGTCTCATCTGATCATCGCAGTACTAGACGTGTCGTGCATGACTATAAGTACTCTAAGATGAAGGGGGTATAACTCATCAATAGAAGCCTCAACAGGAGTGTTTCACAAAGATGTAAAGTTTATCAACTTTATTTTATCCTTTGAAATAGCAGTACCTTGTGCCAACATTATGCATGTGATTTTCTAGAACCTCATCCGCTATCGGGATATCTACATGCCTCACATGACTCGATACCAACCTCGATAGACGGGATACAGGTTTCTCAACAGAACCCCAACTCGTCTGCAGGACTGCATACTCAAGGAGTCAGGATCCTTGCAAGGTATCTCTCTCCTTAGACGAGGATGTAACGCTAGCTCCCAACTCAACTCTTGTCGCAAGAGAGAAAGTGGTAAATGCCCCTTGCATCCTCCACGAGGATGCCCCTTGCATCCTCCACGAGGATGCCCTTAAGGCATACGCAAAGAGAAAGAACCTGCACATTATCTGCAATAGCAAGGCAGTACCAACACATATGCAAAAGCAAGAGCCTAGACGCAAAGCGCGAAGGCAAGGTAAAGGCGGTAAGCAGAAGTGCAACACAATAAAGGGCAAGGATCGCGAAACCGCGTCCTTGAGTTAAGTGCATACTCGTATAAATATATATACTTGTATATATATATATATTCATTTAGTGATCGTTTTTAGTTTAATTGAACTTAATTCAATTATCCTAGTCTTTTGTACAATCTTCCTCTACCTTGGAGAGTTACGAGCTTGCTGGCGTCTACGGATGTATACGATTGACGACTCGAGTCGCGGAGCAGGAGTGGGATCCGTCGTAGCTGCAATTATGCGATATTAACATGCAACCCAAACAAAAGCAAAAGCAAGGAGAAGACTCAACTTCTCCGATAGATAGGGTTGGGCCAACCGTCCCAATTGACTCAAAAAAAGGATGGGGTACTGTAAACACCCCAAATTTTCACTCACCTCCCCAACATTTCCACCAAGCATCATCATTCAACCTCTGAAATCGTCGGAGGGCAAAATGGTCATTTTCTGAGCCCGGACCTTGCAAAAGTCTAAATTTCATCTGCAACTCTCAAAATTTCTCTATTTTTATCTCAGATGTTCAAAATTTATTCCTGACAGGAGACAGACAGCTCCAAGTCTTGATTCAAGATTGCATTTCATAAGACATGACATTGCATATTATTGCATGAGCATTTCAAATCACTGCACTGCACAGCATGTCATTTCGAGGTCCAGAACTCTTGATTTCAAAAATTTCAATCCAGATTAGAATTTCAACTCTTTTCAAAATTGATTTCAAAACCCTGGGTCTTCAAAATTATCAATTCTTCCCATTTTACCCCCAGGACTCTGAATGTCAAAATATTTTCTCAGGAAAACGATCTGGATAGTTCTTAATGTGGATTTCAGTCACTTCACCTCAGATTTTGCCCTTTTGACAAATTTCAAATATCTTCCTTTTACAAAATCGCCCTACAAGTGCCAACTCTTTCCAAAAATTCCTGTTTTACCAATTAGCCCAGATTTTATGAAAATTCCAAAAAGAGGTTGTTGTCTTGTTCTTATTTCAATAAAGAAGCAATGTGGGACCCACACTGAGGTGGTGTCACATATACTTTTCTTTTGAAAAACCTGAACTTTGAAAAACCCAAAAAAATAGGAACCTTGTCCCCTAGATTGGCGCCACTTGTCCTTTCTCTCTCCTCCCATTTACCTGCCATGTGTCAGCATAGGGTTCACCTAGAGTTGGCGCCACATGTCACCTTCTCTCTTCTGCCACCCTTTGACACGTGTCAGTGTGGGACCACCTTAAGATGCCGCCACATGTCATTAGTCATCCTCTTTATTTTATGCCACGTGTCAATGTCTACCATCTTCACCCTGTGCCAAGTGTCATTCCAAGGTCACCATGAGATGCCACGTGTCATGTGTTGTCCTGTTCAGAAAAAGTAGAACTTGTCTCCCCTGAGGTGGCACCATTTGAATTATGTCTCCTGCAGGTGACACATGTCACTCTCTCCTTTCCTCAGGAAAAGCAAGCGACACGTGTCAATCTCTGCTCCTTTCAGAAAAAGCAGATGACACATGTCTCCCTCTGGCACAAATCCTGAACTTCACCTTTTCTATTTTGTGTGAGATGGTGCCACGTGTCCCTTTTCCTCCCTCTTGCCACATGTCATTGTAGGAGCCACCCTGAGGTGGTGCCACATGGCAGTCTCTCCTTTCCTCTAGAAAAAGCAGAAATTTAAATTTCAAACTCTCTCTGAGGTGGCACCATCTGAATCCTCTGCCTTTCCTTCTGACACATGTCAATGAAGATGCTCTGAGATGGCGCCACATGTCAGTCTCTCCTTTCATCAGAAAAAGTAGAATTCAAACCCCTCTGAGGTGGCATCTTCTGCTTCCTCTGCTCCTACTTTCTGACACATGGCAATGTGGATGCTCTGAGATGGCGCCACATGGAAGTCTCTCCTCCTTCCAGAATAAAGCAGAATTTGAATTTCAAACTCCAAGACAACACCCTCTGAGATGACGCCACATGGAGGGCTCAGATTAAGCTTCTTTGAATTTCAAAATTTTCCAAAAATCTCTATAAATACAAGGCCCCATGCCCAGCCTAGGGGAGCTTCTTTTGGATTTAGCATTTTCACTCTGAGAGCCCTGTTTGAGAATTGAACTTCAGAATTCCATTTTCATTCTTTCTTGGTTTCCTCTGAATTCACGCCCCTCTAGAGCCCATTATCAAGGTAGCCACTCATTCTGGGAGTTCCAAAACCGCTGGAGAACACAAGGTAAGCCTCCATTCCTATTGATTTCACTATGATAATTCTTTTGGTTTGATTTGTGTTGTTGTTTGAAGAAAGAGCTCATCCGAGGGATGGATTGAGCTATTCTCATAAAACGACATATATAAAAATGTTTAATTATGCTTCCTTGATGATTTTTAATATGCATGTAGTTATCTAGATTTAATTTGCATTTTATTTCATTCATTTAGTACATTTCATGAATTAATTAGAATTAATTTAGCATTTATTTCAATTCTGCTTATTTTCAGTAGGTCTCTGTTTTTGTCAGTCAGTCCACACGTCATTTCATGCATTTATTTTTGATTAAAAATCCCAAAAAAATCACTAAGTGCGCCTTTAGGTGTCCCTAAAATTGTTTCAAAAATTCGGAGGCATTTGAATTTGTTTACTGTGGTAAACATTCAAAATGGCAAGTCGTGTTTTGTCACCCGGGATGCATTTTGAAAATCATTTGCCGAATTTTAAAATCTCTATATCCCTCATGGGAGATCAGCTTTTCGATCCGAAAAATGTTCTGAACTCGATAGAATGTATAGTTTTTAATATGATTTTTTCAGATTTTTATGATTTTTTTTAATGTCTGACAAAATCCGAGAGTTCGGGACACGTGTCAGAGCCTAATTTGGGCCTGTGAGATTTTGGATCGACTTAGGGCTATGGTTTCTCTTTGTGTGTTGCTCCAAATCCGAAACTGTAAAAAGTGAAAGTGGTTTCCGAGATGTCCTCTGTTTTCATATGAAAGCCTGTAATTTTTAGAACAGTGTTGACCCCTGATTCGGATTTTTCTTGTCAGTCTCCTGTTTTGCTACATTTGTCTGTTCTGTTAGTTTAGGCAGGAATAGTTATATTTTTAGCTGTGTTTCTGTTGACCAAATGCCAAAGTCATAAACTTGAAAGTTGTTTATGTAGGTTTCGTGCATAGCTCTGATTAATTTCATAAATTTCCATGGCGTTTTATATTTGTTTGGCATTTTACATCAGATTAGGGTGATTTTTACCTCTATCAGAACTAAATCCCTGTTATTGAACTCACCATGGCTCAAATCCAGAGGCTGTAAAAACCAAAAATGTTCCATTTTGGGTCTTTTAGTAGTCTGAAAAATATCAGAAGTTTTCATGGTGTAAATCTTGCATTATCATGTTAAGCATTGCATTTGGTTCGGATCCATAGGCAAAATCCACCATTTTAGGACTTTCTTTGAATTGTAGCATTTAAATCATATCATTTCGTGATTTTTAGCATTCTAGGCTGTTTATCAGAGTAAGTAGATGCTTCATACCGAATTTGGTGCAATTTGGAATCCATTTGAGGTTCGGATTAGCCACAATACCAAAACAGGGTCCCGCAGGACCCGGATCCAAGTGAAAAACAAGCGAAATTCGTTATTTTGAGTAAATTGCAAAATGCCAAATTCTGATTTTACAGTCCTAATGTGTTTAGCAGCATGTCATACTGCATTTCATCATCATTGAATTCAATTTGAATTTCGAAATCCCAATTTTACTAAGTTTTCCTTCAAAAAACCCTGATTTTAAAGGTGTAACTTTAATTTTAAGGGTATTTTGGTCATTTTGACCCCAATTCCGAATTTCAAACTGTTTTCCACTGAATTCCCTGCATTTACATCATTTCAAATATCAAGGAAGCATGATCATAGGGTTTATATCCAATTAAATCCAATAATTTCATAATATTATTGGAAAATTTTGGAAAAACCCACATATTTGAGTTAACCTTATTTCAAGTTTGGCAGGGACATTCAAAAGAAGGAGCTGAAGTCTGCAAATTTCTTTTATTTCCTTTATTTAGTAATGTAATAATGTAAATTTTGGAATAAGAGAGTTAATTTCCTGCTTAGACTAGGATGCATATCATATAGTTTGAATTTATGCAATATCCTGCTTATATGATTCATGCATTTTATTTCAAAAGCACTATGGATGTTCACGAATGGCACGTGCACCAACTCTTAGGGAGTTGATGAACTCGGTGGAATCCATATTTACGGCCCTAGTCGGAATATGGACGAGACCCAGATCCATCATCTTTCTACTAGTCACATTGAGCCTACACTCTTAGGCTATCTTGAAAATGCACATCATATTTCCAATGTTTTCAAAATCTTGTGCATTAAATCAATTAAACTCGGAACATATTCATGGCCACAGTCAGAATATGTGAAGGATTTACTTTGACTTAATACACATTTTTCCAACAAATTTCCCTAGAAAACCTTTCAAAGTGCATTCTTTCATTCATATCATTTGCATCATGAAATCATTGGTTTTCTTATGATTTTCTTAAGAAAATTTCATTCTCAAGAAATCGATTTCTCAAGAAACTCTAAGAATCTTTCAAAATCGGTTTTCCCAAGTCAATTTCCCCATAGTTTTCCCTGGAAAATGTTATTTTCTTAAGAGCTTCAAAAGAGTTTTCCAATCTTTTTCCAAGATCAAAATCGATTTCCAAGTATTTCAAGGGTAAAATTCCCAGGATTTCAATTTCCCAAGTTTTGAATTTCCTTCTCCAATGAGTTTTCCTATGAATTTCCATCATTTTCCTAAGAAAACTCTCAAAGTCCAAGTTTTCCTAAGAAGTGTTTCCCTTTTCAAAGGTTCACCTTTTTCTCAAGAATCACTTCTATTTTCCCAAGATTTTCAACTATTTCTGATTTTCCACACCTTTATGAACTTTCTTGTGATTTCAAAACCCCTTTCATTTGAGTTTCCTGAGAAATCGATTTTCACCTTTTCCCAAGAAATGCTTTTCAACTCCAAAAGTTTTCCTATGAATTTTCAATCCTCTTTCCAAATAAAATTTTCAGAGCTGGAGTTTTCCTGACAAGCATTTCCCTTCAAATGTTCACACTTTTCCTAAGAATTACTCACATTTTCTCAGGACTTCCAATCATTCATGATTTTCCCAAGTCTTTATAAACTTTCTCAAGATTTCAAATCTTTTCATCTGAGTTTCCTGAGAAATTTACTCTTTTCCTGAGAAATCTTTTCAACTTCAAATATTTTCCAAGCATACATCATGTTTTCCCAAGTTGCATTTTCCAAATCTCATAGCACATGCCTGAATTCTCTGTGCATTTAGGATAGAACATGACTTCGATAATTTAACTAAGTCAAGCATAGTTTTGGTCTTTGGTTTGATTACCCCTGTTAAAGGCGGCAGGAACGGTCGAACCTCGTACCGACAGGTCGAGCCCCATCCCATGGATTTTCCCGCAAATTTTCAAAAACGGAGGCGAGTATTTCAAAACAATTTCCAAAATCCGGTCAAGTTTGAAGCGCGAAAGCGTTTCCTCTTTCTCTCTTCCGCAAGGAAGGGAAGACGGGAAAAAATTTCGCGACGATAACAGGTTTGGCGACCGTGATGGGACCTGTCCTTGTCTGACCTAAATTATGCTTGACTTAGTTTAATTATCAAAATTATGTTCACAAAATGTCAGCTCTTTTACTTTCAATATCATGTGAGCCTAGGAGCCTAGATTCTGACCTAGCTGACATTGATTGCATATAGCTTAGACATGGTTTGGTAGGACCATATTGAGGAGATATTTTCATGCTCACATAGACTTAGGTCTAAACACAACTCTCCTCAATTTAGGATCTGAATGCAAACAATGTATGCTTCTTCAAAAGATTTTCAAAAGTCTATCTCTCTAGGACTTAGAGCCCTCTATTTCTTGCATGTGATCATTTTTTCAAACCCCCATTACCTATCATTACCCGGTCTTCACGTTGCTGGGCTCTCTTCCAGAACCCTAGTTCGGGACAGAGCCTCACAACTGGGCCACCTATTTGGGTTAACACCCCCCTACTACGTACCGCGGGCCACAGTCCGAAGTATATCGGTAGGCGCTCAAGGATGTTGGAAAACCTTACCTTAGAACCGGAGTGGAAATTCTATGCCACGTACCTCGGATCTCGATTCGGGTATATCGGCATAACTGGATTGGACAAAGATGATCTGAACTTAGAGTTAGGATTAAGGTCCTACAGTTGTTTTCAAAATGATGCATCTAGAGTCAGCTTCTTAGGGAGTGCTGAATGTGCATAAATGTTTATGCAGGATGTGAGTTTGTATGCTACTTTTATTTCTCTCATATTTTTTCCAAAAATATCTTTCCAAATATCCATATTCTCATCTTTTCCTTTATTTTCTAAAACCCTGGATGGTTTTTCCCAAATATTCCATTTCTTTCAAAACTCCAGGTGATTTTCCATTCTACCTTTCTATTGGATCTCGAATTTCCAGCTGCATTTTTATCCTGCCTGCAAATTTTTCAAAATCATATGTTTTCTCTCATTGGATTTTCGATCCTGTTGTTTACTTGCAAAATTCTTCACCGCATTTTCCTCGTGCATACCTTGATTATTGTGGCAGAAACTGTTTACCCACTTGCCTTCTCCTTATTCTAAATCTGTTTGCGGATTGTTTTTCCAAAAGATATCTCTTTCCTTCAAAAATGGTGTTTTACTCGTGGTTGACGACCTCGCCTAGGTAACAAGGCACATTTTCTGTTGTTTATTTCTCTTACAAAGAATAACAACACAATTGTCGTGATTTCAGCGGCGACTCCATCCCTAGTAATGGGATAATCTTTCAATGGTCTACCATATTTTCTTCAATATTTCCTTCCAAAAATCCAAAAAAAAATCCTCAAAATTTGATCCTATCTTTGCCCTGCAGAGTCCTGCAGAGAAAGAGAAAGAGAAAGAGAGAGAATACAAGAAAGCCTTCACAGCATTTGATGGTTCAGACAAGGTCAGGAAAGAAGACCGCACCAATTCAGCGTATCATCTACTCATCAACATCAGAAGGAGAGATGAATTCGCCAAGGTCAGACAAAGACCAAGAGCAACCAGAAGATGACAGTATCGACCCTCAGATGTACGCAATGTTTCAGAAAATGATAAAGAGGATGATGAGTGAGCAGGCTGGCACCAGCTCAGACAAAAATCCATTCAGTCAGAGAATTAGAGATCGTGTGGCCAAGAGGTCAACCAAGTCCTCTGAGGAGAATGTTCAAGATACTTCAGACGAAGATGATACCGATGAAGAATATGAGGTGCCTCTGGCATTTCAGAAATGTGGCCAAAGGAGGAGTCACAAATCAAAAAGTCAGGTCGCAGAAGAGCCCCTGCAAGCACAATTCAGGGAAATGGCCAGAGTGGTCAAGGATCTGCAAGCCCGCGACAAGGGCAAGAAAGTCTTCACCAGCGAGGGCTTCTACGACGGTTTAGAAGGGAATGATGATCTGGAGAATCTTCCCCGAAAATTCATCAAGTTCGATGGTTCTGGCGACCCAAAAGCCCATCTCGCCATGTTCTTCGCTGAATGCTCTAGGTTCAAAAGAGACAATAGAGCACTGTTCTTATGCTTTCCTCGCAGCCTGGAAGGAGTCGCGGCCAAATGGTACGCGGAACATGTCAATCCTATAGAACTGAAAGAGTTCAACAAAGTCGTGAATTTGTTCGTTGAACGATTCTTGTTCAATACTGAAGCGCTCCCAACATTGAGCCATGATGTCTTCTTTTAAATCATTGTAATTTTGAAAAGATTTTTATATGAAAAACATGTGAAAACCAGACATCAAATAATAAAAACCGGTTCTCACTAGTGGATGAGACCGGGTCGAACTCAGGGAACGGAAATATATCGTATTCAAGTACACAAATCTAAACTAATCTTTATTGCCGAATTATTGAAATGTAGAATGTTTAAGAAAAGTAAAACAACTAACTATTACAACAAATGAATACCCTTCGCAGAGGGCGTAAAGTGCAATAGTTACAAACCCAATTAAATTCCTAATTCTAAACTGAAAAGTAAAAATCTTCTATTCTTGCACTCTTCCGTGTCACGTAATCACTTCCGCTCCACTCCTGTGCTATCCTGCACAATTTAAAGGAACACGAGCACCACAAGAGAGAAATATAGAAACTAAAACAGCATTACATCAAGTTCATTGTTAAGCAAGTTCAGTGGGTAATGCATCAATTTTAGACAGAACATTCAGCAACCTTGAAATCCTATATAGCTTCATCAAATTAATCTCTTGTATTAGGCAAATCCACACTCAATCGATCAACAAATTTAATCATCCAATATGCTCCATCAAACAATTAATACAATTCTTTGTATTAAAAGATTAACAGAAAATTTCAGCAAAAATCAAAGACAGCCTTCAACCGGCTATCAGGAACCACTCCCCTCACTTGAAATCAATGAAAATAAGCTGCTAAGATCTAATTGCTTTTATCAGAAAACATTATTTTTCTAATTAAAAAAATCAGTGCCTCTCAATATCCACATCGGATTCAGCCATCCGATTGAATATTTTTTTTTTCAAAAATCAATACTGGAATTTCAAGAACAACAGATATCTACTGGAACTTTCAAACAGCTGCTGGAATAACCAGACTCAGGAATCTAAACACTCAGATAGAAAAATTCAAACATTTGATCGATCTTTGATAAAATCAATTTATCCCTTAATAAAATTTCAACACCCAGTCAATGCAAACAGTAATAGATTCAAAGTCATTCACGAGTTCGATCATTGATCGGAAACATTAAACCGTGAACTGAATTTCACGGTAGTTCAAGAATGGAAAATGCTTGTTTCCCTCTTTGCGTGCAGTGAATCAGGAGATTCCCATCGGCTGGACTGTATCCATCTCTCTAATTGATGTCAGAAACCTATTTTGAATTACTTTGAACACATTAATCGCTGAAATCTCAGATCAAAAAGATACAGAGCATCGCCGGAGAACTCATACCGGCAAAAATTCAGTCATTGAACGTCAGACAATCAATCGGACGATTGTTTACAGAATATCCATCTCAATTCAATTGGATCAGAATCTTATGGGATTGAAATCGATCTACATCTCTGATAGATGCTGAAAATCATGTTTAGATTCTGCACAAATACTTACTAGAAATCTAAACGGCATCAATGATAAACGAGTTCCGACAGAATTAAATTTTCCGATCACTTAAAATCAGAGACTAATTATTAATGCTCCATCGATCAACAAATTAAAAACAATCACTCCCTCTAAGTTTAAACAAATTAAGACATGAATCTGTGGGCTGTAATCAATCCAGACAGCATTTAATCAAAAGATTCACAGGCATATATTCGATCCATTACATTTGAATATTCAACTTCCAGCAATCGATCAGATGATTGATTATAATTTTTTTTATCAGATAATCTTGATTATGCTGGATGATCTAAAATGATCTATCAAATTTCAAAATAGAAAATCTCTGCTAATATTGATGCTTTTGCAAGAAGAGTCGAAGTGATGATGCTGCTAATTTGCAACTGCTATAAACTAATTAAGCTACTGTACTATAACTAAGCAAACTACAGGAATTAAAATGTGATGCATAGATCTAAAATGGAAAATTAACAAATCCTTACCTATTTGAGATCAAAGGAAAGAATGATATGCAAAGAATAAGAAGAAGAACTCACCGTAACTGGAGGGATTAGAAGAGAGGTGGAATCCTCTCTCTTGCTTCAGCCGTTTGTTGGAATTCTCCACCGGAAAGAAGATGAGAAAAAGAGGGGAAAATAGGGTGAAGAAGAAGAAGAGGTAAGAAGAGGTGGAGAGGAAGGGGAAGAAGAGAGGGCTTAGGCAAAAGAGAGAAGACAAGCCTCTCTTCCCCCTACGTATCATATTTATAATTTTGAACTTTTCTCCATAAGTCCCTCTTCTTTGTAAAATTTCATTTCAAAAACCTCTCTTCAAAAAGTTATTTACAAAATACCTCAAAATGACTATGTTTTAGAAAATACAAAACTAAGTCTATTTTAACTCTAATTTTTTTATGATTTTCAAAAACTAAACTACTACAATTATGTCAAACACTAAAATAGGCATTAAAATGTAAAATAAAACTATTTTTCATGCATTTTCTATTTTTAAATCATTTTAGCACATTTACTCGAAACTAACATAAAATTGGGTTTTTAAATCATTTTCTCATGAAATCATGCATATTTTTATATGAAAAATCCCTAAAATATATGCATGATCAAATACCCCCATGCTTGTGTTTTGCTAGTCCTCGAGCAAATTAGAAAAATGCACGAAATCAAACTATTACCTAACTCACTTTCGTAGGAATCACGGTTGCATTTAGCTCATGCAACAAGCCCTTTCAACCCCTGGGTTACCCCAGTGGACGAGTAAGGTCTCGTGAGGGTTTGCAGTGATGCTACCCACAAACATCTCTGTCATGTATGCATAATATTACACATCCTCACAATCAGTAGATAATCAAAGACTTTATTTTCACAAATATTTCCTGTTATTTCAAAATCAAAATATAATTAGAGTCTTTTATGCACTACCACAGAAAAGAATTTCTTTCACTTTTCTAAAATATCACAATTATTTATGTTTTATTCTTAGAAAATCCAATAAAAACATATTATTATTTACTTATCCTCACTCATATGTTTTCTGCACAGGTTTTCTCAATCACACTTCTAAGCATTGAACTTTTCTTTCTTTTTAAGCTCTTTTATCTTTCTTTTTTTTTTTTTCTTTTCACGCTTTTTCTTTTTGCGCACTTATTCTTCTCTTATAGCTTGCGTGTGGTCTGCTTTTATGCCTTGAGCAATGTCAATATCTTTTATACTATTTTCAATACATATCAAAAGATATCAACTAAGACATAAAAGTGACTTCCTTCATTCACCCTTATAACATGAGAGTCAAACATTTCAACTTGTATCTGTTCTCAGTTACTTAGGATCACGAAGTTTTCCACTCTCCTTTTCGAAATGGAATTAAAAGTTTCAACTTACATCTAAGTTCCATCTACTAAGGATTGTGGAATTCTCCAAACAACCTAACGCATGCTATTTTTTTCTTTTGAGCTCATTTTTATGCTTTTGTTCATTTGCTTAGTTTTTCAAAAATAGCACTGTGCATATTCATATTTATGATTCAAAATAAATTCTAACATGTATTTATCATCATTTCTTTGAAATCCGCATAAACAACCATAATTTTTTAGATTTATGTCAGAAAAATTTTTTGTGGGGCTTAAAAATCCTCTAAAAACATCAGATTTGAAATAACATTCATATAAGTTTAAACTCTTTCTTTAAAAATCTACTTTTCATGAGAGATGTGTAAACATGTGCAAGAACGTAAACAGAAATATCAAGGTGTGCATTCTACACCCTCCCCCATGCTTGAATGACACTGTCCCAGTGGCACTCCCCCATGCTTGAATGAAACTAAGTGAATGCACATGAGGGAAATAAATGAGGGAAAAGAGTAGAATGACATGACATGAAAAAATGCACATTCTATGAATGTAAACATGACAAAACCTGAAACTCATGAAAATAAAACCAAATAAAATCTACAAATCCTAACAAATGTAAAACTGTACAGAATATGGGTTGCCTCCCATAAAGCGCTAAGTTTCACGTCCCCAGCCAGACGGATCCCTGGAAAAAAATCCTTCATCGTCCATGAGATCAATGGACATGAAGTCAGACTCAATCGGGTTCTCTATGAAAAATAGTGTCATCAGTGACACTGCGCACTATGTTCCCGTCCTGTTTACCTCTAAATGGCTCAAAGTGTCTGATCCAACTCAACTCACCTATCTGATTTTCACGTAATTCTAGGTGATCCTCTTCTAGTGATTCCTTATCCATCTCATGAGGTGGATCACTCAATAACCAAGCATATTCTGCTTCTACGAGGTCTTGAATGACATCAACCTCGAAAAAAGCCTCCTCTACAGTAGGCCCCATAGCAGCACGAAAAATGTTTAGCCGTATCTT
The DNA here is from genome assembly GCF_984573655.1 of Nuphar pumila. Lineage (NCBI taxonomy): Eukaryota > Viridiplantae > Streptophyta > Magnoliopsida > Nymphaeales > Nymphaeaceae > Nuphar > Nuphar pumila. The sequence goes on along the minus strand of NC_143264.1, from coordinate 52,257,176 downwards.
CCTATTTCCGAATGACACATCCATCGCACCAGTGCGGCAATTTATGCACGCATTGGCGGTAGCTAGGAAGGGGCGACCGAGAATAATAGGAGTCTGCTGTGGACTATCAACTCCCTCCATATCTAATATCACGAAGTCGACAGGGAAATAACAATCCTCCACCTTGACTAAAACATCTTCAAGTATCCCTCTTGGGATCTTGATAGATCTATCTGCGAGTTGAAGAGTCATAGGTGTAGGTTTCATCTCTTTCAATCCAAATTGGTCATAAAAGAAACCCGGCAAGATGTTAACACTTGCCCCAAGGTCGAGCAATGCACGCCCAACAGTGATGTTTCCTATGACACAAGAGATGATAGGAGTCCCTGGGTCCTTGAGCTTAGGTGGGGTTTGATGTTGCAATACTGCGCTCACCTGCCCGGTTAAATAAATCTTTTTCTGCACATGGGACTTCGACTTCCTTTTCTGCGTACAAAGTTCTTTGAGGAACTTTGCATATGCAGGGACCTGTTGAATAGCATCTAGTAATGGGAGGTTTATCTGAACGTGCTTGAATATCTCAAGCATCTCTTGCATGTTCACTCCGGACTTACCTAATGCTCTCGGCCTTTCTAACGCCTCAGGAAAGGGGGCTTTGGGAATGTAGGATGGTGAAGGCTCAGATGGAAGAACCTTCTCGCTTTCCTGAGGTAATTTATTAGGGACAGACTGCTTTTCGCTTATGTTCTCTCTTTCTTCTGCAGTCTCCCTCGCTTGGTACTGCTTCCCACTCCTAAGGGTTACTGCTTGAGCTTGCTCTTTATGTGAATCAGTCATATGCAAGCTACGCATGGGTTCCTTTCCCTTAGGGTTGACAATAGGCTGGCTAGGTAATGTCCCCTCACTTCGCCTGCTAAGTGCTTCGGCAAGCTGCCCCATTTGAGTCTCTAATTTTGCAATAGACTGGGTATGTGAGCTCAGAGCTTGCAAAATCTTATCCTCAAAAGATTGACTATGTAAAGGCTCATGAGACTGGGGTTGAGTATAAACAGGTTGGACTGGGGGATAACTGGATCTTTGAAATCCAGGCGCATAACCGCCTTGACTTGGTTGACTATGGGAAGGGTTGGGGGGTTGGATCTGTGAGTCGCGCCATGAGAAATTGGGATGATTTCGCCAGCCCGGGTTATAAGTGTTGGAAAATGGATTAGGTACGGGCCTAGCAAAGTTTTGAGCCATCTGAGCTTGCTCTTGGACAAACTCAGGATATTATGGCGCAACTGGACACTCGAAGACATGGTGTGCAGGACTCGCACACAACGCGCACACCTGCATGGCAGGGGAGGGACCCAACAAAAACTGATCTAATTTCTGGGATAGTTGGTCTACCTTGTTGCTCAACTCAAGGTTCATCCCTAACTCGAAAATACCTGCCTTCTTAATGCTATCTTGTGCAGGTGCAGCCCTATCAAACCGTGAGGCTGTCGCATGGTGCATCGAATTCTCACTCAATGTCTCAAACAGTGACCATGCTTCATCCTCACTTTTGAGCATAAATGTACCCCCACACGCGGCATCCACCATTTGACGGTTCTTCTCAGTAAGACCGTCATAAAAATATTGCACCAGTTGCTAGCGAGGCACCTGGTGGTGGGGACACTTGCGGAGAAGATCTTTCAATCTCTCCCAAGACTCATGAAACTGTTCTCCCTCAATTTGGGAAAAACTGGTTATCGCTTTACGAAACTGGTTTGTTTTACCAATTGGGAAATATTTCTTTAAAAATTCTCTTTGCATATGTTCCCAAGTGGTAATTCGAACAGTATCTAATGATTTTAACCAACTCTTCGCTTTGTCCTTCAGAGAGAAGGGGAACAGGGTCAACCTCATCGCGTCATCTCCAAAGTTGTTGATTCGCACTGTCGAGCAAATCTCTAAAAATTCATCGAGGTGACGATATGGGTCTTCATTGCTAAGGCCATAAAACGAGGGTAACATTTGGATCACACTGGCCTTTATCTCAAAATGGTTTGCTCCTACATCAGGTCTTGTGATGCAGGAGGCGGGAGTGTAAGTGTTGGGCATGAAATACTCCCTCAGAGGATGGGTAATCTGCTGATTCTCAGCCATGGTTGCAGATCTCTGGGCTCTTCTAATAAGGGACTCGGGGTTCTCAATCGGCTCTACCAGCTCAGGGTCAAGTGAGCGTCGCCCTTGCATACACCTTGGAGTAGACCGGTGTAGCTCACGTCCTAACTTTGGGTTTTCTACCTAACTAACGCACTAAGCGGCCAAACCACGCAAACCATAAAGTGAGTGAACTAAAAACAACACAAAACTAAACAAACACCACGCAGTTACACATAACAGAGATTATGCAAAGAAATATAAAATCTATGTGTACGGTACCAATCGTACACAGTCACCTCTAAGGGAATCCTAATAGGTGGGCTGTGCAGAAAAGTAAGCTCGTCTCTAAGATATGCACATACGTGGTTCTAAACCTAAATGCACACAAACACTAGGCAATAAAGCGAATACTAATATTACGCCGTTCCCCGGCAACGGCGCCAAAAATTTGATGTCTTCTTTTAAATTATTGTAATTTTGAAAAGATTTTTATATGAAAAACAT